>NC_052513.1:37047459-37264959 GCF_014356525.2 Nilaparvata lugens | reverse complement strand
AAATATCATCAATACTTCTCATTCGACCAATGCTGACAGTATAAAGTGAATCTCAATACAGCAGGAGCATTATTGTAGTGTGGTAGAGTGTGATGGTGTAACTTGATACTATACTTTATTGTAAGTAAGCGAAGAATTTATAATATAGAAACTAAATTTAAGAATGGGTCCCTCTAATAACGTTGCAACTGACAAAATTTCATAAAGTGATGTTTCAGTGTAAGAATGTTGGTAGAATTTTTCTACCAACCAAATAGTAAAAAATCTGGTGTGGCGCACTCACACAACTTTCCTTGCCGTTATGAAAATTGATCACCTTACGCTAGTGTTCCCGCGCATCTCAAGTCTACTATTCAAAGATTTGAGCCAGCTGGTGACAGGGCGATAACGCTGGAGACATACGAGGTCTGCTATCTCTTCATAGTGAATCATTTAATAGAATCAACAGTTGCCAACAGTTTGCAATTGGATAATCACATTTTCTCGAATTTCGAGCTTATTTTTAATTTTAGGTGTTATTGTTAATTTCAAAATGTTACTGAACATTGATTGTAGAGATTCTCATGCTCAATCTTTTCCACTCGAATTTTTTGTTTAAATTGTATCTGAAGCCTGATAATTGAGAATCTAAAATCAAACTTTGCATAGATGGGGCGGAGCTCCTAAAATTTTTACAGATATGGGACTTGTAGCAGTTGATAGAGCTTATCGATGACTATTGTAGGTATAACTTTAATCAAAATCGTTGGAGCCGTTTTCGAGAAAATCGCGAAAATCCCAGTTTTTGACAACATTTTAGCCGCCATCTTGAATCGCATTTGATCGAAATTGTTCGTGTCGGATCCTTACGTTAACATTAATACAATAACATTAATTCTCATTACTTGACAATATAATACTGTATTCTGGTCTTCTTCAATGGAGAGCATAACCCTCGATACCCTCCACCAAGAAACCACGATCACATATTTTCAATCTTCATTTATTTAGGTAACTGTGGGTACAATACAATACACCATAATCGAATCGAATGAAACAATCGAAGCATCAATAATGTCCTTCATTTCATGTTTTATAATATATACTTGAGTTTCGAACAATACAGTATTTTCAAACACCACAAACTTGTATCCAAGCAAGTCTATATTGCTATCATTTAAGCATAATATTGTTCTATAGAATTATAAACATAATTATTATAATCTGAGATTTTTGTGTAGTTGAGAAGTTGATATTGTGGTAATTATTCATATTGAATGAAAACGACTGAGAAATTGTCAAAAACCACAGATTTATTGATTGTCAATCTCTGATAAACCTTGTTTGTCAGAGATTGGCAATGGTGTAATAACCGAAACCGGTCTTTCTAATTATTAATAAATCTGTGGTTTTTGACAATTTCTCAGTCTTTTTCATTCAATATAATCTGAGCCTTCCCATACCTTCCTACATTGTCTGGAAACATTTATATTCTCAATCGAATAAGACAATCTTAACATCAATAATGTCCTTCATTCCATGCTTTATATATATTCTTGAGTTTTAAACAATAGAGTACTTTCAAACACTACAAACTTGTATTCAAGCAAGCATATACATTGCTTTCATTTAAGCATAATATTGTTCTATAAAATTACAAACATTATAATCTGAACCTTCCCATACCTTCCTACATTCTCTTGAAACATTATTTTATATTCTCAATTCGTTACATGACGACCGAGGTTTATAATAGTGACTAGCCGTCAGGCTCGCTTCGCTCGCCATATCCGTCTAGCCAGGGGGCTCCGCCCCCTGGACCCCGACTGGAACGTCCAAGAATGAGATCAGCAGGCTCGCTTCGCTCGCCTGCATTTTTAATTTGAGCATTTTTATCATACGATCCAGTCGGGGGTCCAGACTAAACGTCTGGCTAAGCGAAGCAAGCCTGACCGCTAGTAATATAATATTCCCAGGAATAGCTCTGATTAAAGTAGCAATGCCCAATCAATTTTGCCGCGATAAATGCATTTCAATCTTCAACTTGGTGCCAACCTCACAAAGTCAACTCAACTTAATGCCAACCTGACAAAATTATGAATTCAGTTACCAGTTAATAACTGTTTCGAAGAGGTTACAGGAACTCTCTCTAGATTATAGTTCTATATTAACATATGGTATGGACATTTTTCAATTATAATTAAGAGAATAAGAAGAATATACATGCTAAAAGACGAACCTTAAACCCTTAAAAACCACCCTTAGAGTTAAAATATTGCCAAAAGATTTCTTAGTGCGCCTCTAAAGGGCCAACTTAACATACCAACCAAATTTGAACGTTTTTGGTCCGGTAGATTTTTAGTTCTGCGAGTCAGTGAGTGAGTCAGTCAGTCAGTCAGTCAGTGAGTGAGTGAGTGATTTCGCTTTTATATATATATATATATATATATATATAGATTAAGTTACTATACAATGACAAAGTTAATACGATATTAAGATTTTTAATTTGGATAATTAAGATACGGTAGCCTTTCCTCATTCCACCTCTATACAGTTCTCGGTTTCATTGTTCTTCTGGAGTGTAAAAGCTCAGTCGAAGTGTTTAGGAGAAGAAACAAAATCTGCAAAAAAGGATCAAGTTGATGATGTAGAAGAAGTAGATGAAGAAGAAGAAGAAGAAGAAGAAGAAGAAGAAGAAGAAGAAGAAGAAGAAGAAGAAGAAGAAGAAGGAGATGAAGATGAAAACGAGAAGAAAAAAAAGTCTTGACTAGCAGAATTGTACTACAGTTACTGTGAACACGAGCACAGACAAATTCGAATTCATGACCACTTTTTATGACTCATAAAATAAGGAGGAAAAAACGTAGAGAATAGGAAGAAGAAGAAGAAGAAGAAGTGGAAGAAAGAAGAAGAAGAAAAAGAAGAAGGAGATGAAGAACATGCAAGGACGTCCAAGAATGGAATAGACGGAAACGACAACACTGAGCAATAAAACCTCAACAGCTGGAAATTTAATATCGAAAAAGGTTGATGAAATGAAAGAGAAAGAGTGAGTGAGACTTAGTGAGAGATCAAGTAATAGACAGACAGAGAGAGAGAGAGAGAACGAGAGAGAGAGAGAGAAAGAAATAGAGTGAGAGGGTGAATTTATGAGTGAGAGAGATTGTGAAAACAGAGAATTGGATAAATTGAATTGTTGCTTTCATTTAAATCCTAGGAGAGATAAGCTAGGGCACAGAGGATGAGTTGGAGTAGAGGAAGAAAGAGAGAATGAAGGAGAAAGGCGAAGAGAGAATAATATTGAAAGAGAAAAGTTTTCGAGGGTGGAGTTAGTAGGTTATCTACATGCTTTTCATCTCAGAAGGGGAGAATGTTGAGTATGTGTGTTTTTGGTTTGAATTTGGAGTTTGAAGAAAAAAGGAATATTAGGAGAGGATTGTAAAGAAAGAGGAGAGGTTGAGAAGGAATATGAAAAGATGTAAAAGAAGATGAAAAAGTTTACAATCCTTTTAGGATACTTGTACAACCAATTATTACTGAAAACTAACACTAATTTTGTAGGATTCAAAAAATTTGGAGGAAAGCCTTTACTTTCCGGTTGCACGTACTTTATAATCAAATTTAACCGCCATTAAATGACGTCCTTGCTTTCTCGATCTGTGCGTCATTCAGCTGACATTATTTACTTTATATAAAATCATTTTACAGCGGAAATATAATAGAAATATTCCATTAAATATTATATTATCCACTACAGTGAGCTCCACGTTATAATGACAGTATTTAATTTACATTGGTGTTGCTATCATTGTCTATCATTCGACAAAGCAGATAGCTGTATCATTCTCTAGCTCCGCAACGTTGCCAGATCGTTTGTTAACAATCTAGAAATATAATTAACTAACAAAATATTCAATCACAATCAGGGATATTTTTATTCAATCATAAAGGTGAGAAGTTGTGTGAAATGTATATTTTTTGATGAAAAAAATTGAACATTTTCAACAAGTATGAACAGTAAAATATTTCATCAGATACACTGGCATCAATTTATTCTAAATACGAGGTATTGGCAAGGCAGAGATTCGGCAACGCTGTTCTCCACTCTCTCTTCATTGCCATTAAAACGTGGATCTCACCATAGAAATCATATTCGCTTTGATTGAGACAGAAATTCCATAAGCATGAGCTTTCAAAACTGATATACCTTAACGCAACAAAGTGATGTAGATATCAATCTTTGTCACAGGCGTCAAAGAAAGGAGAAGCTAGAGAAAGAGGCCAGAAATGAGAGAGAGAAAGAAAATCGAGAGTGTGAGAGAGATGGAGTGATTGAGTGAGACAGAGGAAGAGAGAGAGTGAGTGAGAAGAGGGAGTGAGAGAGAGGGACAGAGAGAGTGTGTGGGAGAGAGAGAGTGTGTGAGAGAGTGAGAATGAGTGTGTTTTTGATTGATTGATTGATTGATTGATTGAGTACTTTATTTATGTAGATTACAATATATACTGGCTTATACACTTATATACAATAGCTTACAATACAATTATAGATGAATTTACATAATATAGACTAAGAAAATAATTATTGAAAGTATATGATATGAAAAAGTAATTTGTAATATAATAACTATAGATAATTATATTGTTATGCATCTACATAAATTGGCGGAGCTTTGGACATATCAATGTCCATTCTTTGGGAAGAATATTAAAAATATCCTCCCCACTAACTCTCTACCAAAACGTTAATTTCGTTATTTAAACTAAGGATTTATTTATTAATGGAAATATTGTAAAAGTTTTAATCAATATGAATATTAAAGAGAAAAAAAACAGAAAATGATAGAGTAAAATAATTATATAGGTAGATAAGATCAAATAATTGATTAATAAATGAAGTAGGCTGAAAGTAGATCAGGGTTATCAACTTTCAGTAATATACAGCATTATGCAGTGGATAATTGAAATAACATGAGTTTATATAATATATATATATACAATTCGTTCTATAACATGGTTTAAAGGTTTGTATTTGTGGGATGGGTGGGGGATGGATGTCATGTGATCGTTCTAGGGCCGGACAGTTTCAGTCATTTGTTCCAAAAGATGTTTTTTTAAAGTTAGGATGAAGCTCGCTCGGCTCTCGATGGACTGATAGAAACAGGAAGTGCATTCCATGCACGACAGGCACTGACTAAGAAGGATTTTGTGAAAATAGTAGTTCGATGATTGGGTATCCTTAATGTACTTTCTCCGGTTCTAGTATGTGAAGCATCTATCCTCCTACCTTCAGAGACAAATTTGAAATCATCTTTAAAATAGTTCGGATTACCGTATATCAAGATATCTCTAACAAGCTTGACTATTCGAAAAAGCCTCTGATCGGAAGCTTTAATGTTGAACTAGCAATGTGGGCTGGGGTGATATGATCATGGCGTTGGAGAGAGTAGACGAAACGTAGACAATAATTTTGGCAACGCTGTAGTTTATCATTCAGAGTGACTTGCATATCGTTAAGAACAGAATTACAATACATTAAATGTGGGAAGATGAGAGATTGAACCATAATAATTTAATGTTTCTAGGGAGGATATCGTGCATTTTCTTCAATGCATGCATGGCTGAGAATACCTTTTTACAAGTTTTGTTCACTTGTTCTGACCAGTCAAGAGTATTATTCATAATAATGCCTAAATTTTTAACTGAGCTACAGTAAGGAATGTCATTACCGTCTACACTAATTTTGTGAATCGATTCAAGGTCAATATTGTTTATAAGACGAGAATATCCAATTATAATGGGTTGTGTTTTGATGGGATTAAGCTTAAGGCCATTTTTCTTTGTCCATTCCACTATCGAATTGATATCCTGATTCATTATTCCAACTGTTTCATTAATTTTTGTTATGGGACAGCTTAAATAGATTTGAAGGTCGTCTGCATAAGTATGGAAACTGGAGAATTTGATAATGGAAGAAAGGTCATTAGCATACAAAGTGAAGAGGAGAGGGCCTAAAATTGAACCTTGTGGTACTCCATGCATAACGTTTTTCCAAGTTGACTTTTTGTCACCGACAGATACACATTGTTTCCTACCTAATAGATAGGATTTAACCAAACTAACGAGTTGTGACTGAAACCAAGAATAGCCAACTTATTCAGAAGGACTGTATGATCAACAGTATCGAATGCTTTAGAAAAATCAAATAGGGTGAGGATGGTGCATTTTCTTTGGTCCATAGCTAACCTTATATCATCAGTGACACGAAGCAGAGCTGTCTCAGTTGAATGGAATTTTCTAAAGCCTGATTGAAAGTTATGAAGCTTACTATTGTTGTCTAGAAATTTTACAACTTGAGCATGAATGAGTCTTTCTAGCACTTTGGACAATGCAGGTAAAATACTGATTGGTCTAAAATCCTCAACTTTATTGGGTGATGGAACTTTATTTAGAGGGCGAACCAGAGCAAACTTCCAGTTTTCAGGGAAAATGCCTTCTTCAAGTGACTTGTTGAAAATGTATGTAATGGTTGGTAAAACAGCAAATAACATCTTCTTGATAAATTTAATAGGAATTTTGTCTACACCCATAGCATTACTATGAATACGTTGAATTGCTCTGAAAGTGTCTTCTTCTGAGATTGGATGGAAATGAAATTGATCAGTGATCGGTAAATCTAAGTTTGTAACCTGCTCTTCAAGATCATCAATGTGATTAGCAATGACAACTTCGTCGCGTTGGTTAGAGTGAGAAACGAAATGGTCATTTTATTATTCAATGGTAAGTCAATTTGTGGATTCGATTTCTCTTTGCCAAGCCCGAATTCTTTTATTCCCTGCCAAAGTGATTTAGAGTCTTGTCTATTGTTTGTCATAAATGAATTCAAGTACCTAATCTTTGAGTTCCGTAATTCCTGTTTAACCCTATTTCTAAGGCTCCTATACTCTATCAAACTGTCCAAGTCAAATGTCTTTTTAAATTTTCTATGTGCTTTGTCTCTACGTCCCATCATCTTAAGTATGTCTTCAGTCATCCACGGTACTCGTCGTTTTCTATTAATCCTCCTTGTCACATAAGGTGCATGTTTGTCATACAAAGTCAAAGTCCAATTCTCGAAAGTCTTGACCATGTCATCAACTGAGGGTAATGCTTCAATTTGATGCCATGGAGTCTGAGCCACATCAGTCAGGAAGGCGGCTTCATCAAAGTTTTTGAAGTCTCTATAAGTGATTATTTTCTGTTCTGGCTTGGGTATCTTATGGGAAAGTACACAGTAGATCAAATCATGTCTAGAAATAGCTGGGACTGAGATTTGGCCTGCTTGAACAACCTCATTGGGATCACTAACAATGAGAAGGTCAATGAGTGTGTCTGATTCATTAGTATGATGAGTTGGATCGAGAGGTAAAATAGTCATGTTTAGGCATTGGAAAATTGTAGTCAGTTGAAAGTAGTCAAAGTTACGATTTGTCATGTTCAAGTCGGTGTTCATATCCCCCATAACTAGTATACGGTTATAGCAAGGCATAAGAGAAAGCAAGGCACTTTCGAAATCTGTGAAATGACCTATTTTTGGTGGGCGATAACAGATACCAACGAGTAATTTATCAGTACTAGATAAGGATAATTCAAGTAGCATAAACTCTGGTCTGGAACAATACTCTTGTTTAGATGTGATTAAAACTTTTGTTTTGATACCTTCTTTCACATAAATTGCTACACCCCCACAAGCTTTATTTAATCTATCATTCCGGAAAAGATTATATCCAGGCAATGCAACAAAATGTGTGGGAGATAAGAGAAAGGTAGACGACAATGTAAGAGCCTACAGAAAAGATAACCATCATCTATAAGATCTTGATATGCCATTATTTCTCTATGGCGAGAGATAATAAGAGAAGCGATATGATAAAGAAAGAAATAGAAGGTATTGTATTTGACATCATAGAGATTGATTGATTGATTGATTATTTGCCTCTATAAGGGCGGAGTTAGGACTCTGGAGAGGACTGGTCCTCTCTGCCACAACCCTGAAGAGAGAGAGAGAGAGAGCGAGATTCAGATTAAGATTCAGATTCCTCTATTCATGTGTATAACAAAACAGAATTCAACTTACGTTCTAGCGTTATAAATAAATACCAGTAGCGGTTAAATAACATGGTGAATCATATCAAAATAAAGAGTTCTACAATAATATTAAGCTAGAAAAATGATGAAATATGCGAAAGTCAAGGTACTACTGGAATTAAGTTTGTAGTGTTAATGTTGATGTTGTGGAACTTTTCCATAATTGAATAGACTTAGAACGTTGTCTAACTTGCTGTAACTTGCTGTAACTTACAGCTGATGATGTGTGATCACACACGAAAGCATGCTCCTGTAAAATATTAGTTTTTAATTTTTATTTAATTAAAGTAGATTTTTGACAACGTTCTAAGTCTATTCAATTACTACTGGAATGTTTTCACATGAAACGGTGAAGTTTGGACCTTAAGAAGTCCATTCTCAGAGAGGATACCCTCCCCTTCAGCACTTAACCGTAGAGAGAGAGTGTGTGAGAGAGAGGAGTGAGAGAGTGATAAGAGAAAGGCAGACGAGCATAGAGAAATGATATCTATCATCATCTATAACAGCATCTGAGCACGATATGCCATCTTTTATCTATGATAAAATAGAGAGATCCCGGATGTCAAAGAGAGAAAAAAGCAGATTGATGTATTTGTCACCAGAGAGAAAGAGCGACGCTGTCTAAATTGATAATAATCACATGGAACGGCGGTAATGCTTCCAAGGTGGTTGCCATAGCAACCGAGTT
Organism: Nilaparvata lugens; assembly: GCF_014356525.2. NCBI lineage: Eukaryota > Metazoa > Arthropoda > Insecta > Hemiptera > Delphacidae > Nilaparvata > Nilaparvata lugens. Next base: position 37,256,168 of record NC_052513.1, on the reverse strand, counting down.
TGCAGCTGCTGTGTGATTCACTCAATACTGTCACCATTAATTGAATAGGAAGCATCTATGTTTTCTATGAGTTATACTGACAGTTGCATTGTGTGCATTGAACCGACGCGTGCTATTATTTGTCACACCATCTACTGAAGTAAGTTTCACTACGATCTGTCAGGTTTCCTTATGAATAACACCAGTGCTTGCCATTTAGCCAATGCTGACTGTTAGGATATGAAATGGATGGATGTTTCAAGTTGGCAGCAGGCCTTTTAGATGATATCTATGTGTTTCCTATTTAAACACTGTTGACTGATTGAAGTGAATCTCAAGATATCTGGTGTAGTTGTTAATAATTTATAGTGTTGCTCGATCCGCTGTAATCACTGTGATGAATAACTAACTGGAGGTAGCACTGATTGAAGGATTATCATTCCGTATTTTTGTGGATTAAATAACATTTCCAATACATGAATCTCTCTAGTTTGCGTGAGCCTGATAAACAAAACACTTGAAACTTGTTTAATATTACCATAGAGAAACGGTAGCATAAGTAGATATCCCATGGTATAGGGAATTATGTCGCAACTTTTACCGTTATCCCAAACCGATAGTTCACTTAGTTCTTTCCCATGAAGCTGTGTGACGCTGGTTGTCTCTCAAATTGTGCCGTTCATTCACTCTCACCCCAACAAAACAGTAAAAATTTACAATAATCGACAGTAATCGGCTTGAGATAACAGTAAAAGTTGCGACATAATTCCCTATACCATGGGATATCTACTTACGCTAATGATTCTCTTTGATATTACATTAAGCTATCATTTCTACATAACCTCTAGACTGTGTATTCCATATTAAGGTTTAGAGCAGTTTTGAGTGATTGCCTGTTGTTTCTACCTGGATTGCATTCTTGTTATGAATAAATAAATAAATAAATTACCTTAACTTTTGGACAACATTAACATTTTATCAAAATTTTTGGAGAAAAATAGTACAGGCTCAGCCTAGTTTTTCCTTCAATGTCATAATCATATTATGATTATAGTGTATTATACAATGATTATACATATATGATTATGATTATATGTGATTATACAATAAATGAAATGAGTATGTTCTCATCTAATTGCCAAGTGGAATAAACTGGAACTGGAATGAACACTGGTTAATGTTGGGTTCCTACATATGAGTAACAGTAAATTTTTGGTATTATCACTTATGAGCTGTGTCACGTCCTTGGGTTTCTCTGTATCTTTTTCGATATCTTCTGTATCTTTTTCGATAACTTCTGTATCTTCTTAGATAACTTCTGTATCTTTTTCGATATCCTGATATTACTACAATAACAGTCGCCGAGAAAACTTCTGCTGTATTCTCTGCTAGAAGTTTGAATCGTGGCTATTTTGTCTTGTACATCGTTTGTGTCATAATCGAACTTGGCTGAACTTAGGGCCGCTTTCATCAAATATTATTAAACCAGTTTAATCAATGAGATGGGGAGTCCGATCGCACTAGGTGTCAAATCTGCAAAGCCGAAACCAATCCGAAAACATAACAATGCATGTTTGCATTTATGATAATGTGCTCCATTTAAGTCAGCTGATTGTTAAAACTAGAATTTGAGTTCCACTTTTTTGGAAATAGCTATCATTAGCAGTAAGAAAGAATGACCACAAAACCAATTTGACAATCGGGAATCATTATGTTTTCAAATAAAGGAGCATAATATTCATGACTTGTAGTTCGAATTGCTGGAAAATTTGTATTTCAACTTCATAAACTACAACTTTTTCAGCTGTTCCAATATAAGTTTACAGAGCAAATTTTAACAATCAACAAATTTATTATCACCAACATTTGTTACAAACAAACATCAATTTGTGACAATCATTAATCATACTAAGGAAGTATCGATCAATCAACTAATCAATTAATAGATTCTTATCAATCAACACATTATAACCAATCAACTTCTAATCAACCTACACATTTTTATCAATCAACAAAATTTCTAAGCTGAACAAATATCTCTTGACATGATTACGAGGTGGCCATTTGTAAGTGGTCTATCAAAGAGACACTCGTTTGGCCATTTGCAATGATTTATGTGGTTGGCACATTCGCAAGCAGAGGCCGCAATAATTGAGAGCAAAATCGCTACAGTCGGAAACTGCTCAACTGATTTATTATGCCTTCGGGCGCTCTCCGGGTTTCTGAGTATACAAACTTACTCACAGCATCCACTCTGTGCTTACTCTGTGATAGTTCCCTTGTAAATCTCAGTGGTTTGTGTAGACTGCCCCTTGAATCATAGTTTATGGGGCGTAATGCTTTCTGATTTTTGTATATTCTTAGTGTTACTATATTGTTTTGTAACTTAGTGCAAACTAAAAACTATTTCCAACTGTAATATTCTTGTTAGGTACTTGAATTTTTCCTAACTGTAATTCTTGTTAGGTTCTCAAATTTTTCCTAACTGCAATTCTTGTTAGGTTCTTGAATTTTTCCTAACTGTGATTCTTGTTAGGTTCTCAAATTTTTCCTAACTGTAATTCTTGCTAGGTTCTTAAATTTTTCCTAACTGCAATTCTTGTTAGGTTCTTAAATTTTTCATAACTGCAATTCTTGTTAGGTTCTTGAGTTTTTCCTAACTGTAATTCTTGTTAGGTTCTCAAATTTTTCCTTACTGCAATTCTTGTTAGGTTCTTGAATTTTTCCTAACTGTGATTCTTGTTAGGTTCTCAAATTTTTCCTAACTGTAATTCTTGTTAGGCTCTTGAATTTTTCCTAACTGTGATTCTTGTTATGTTCTTAAATTTTCCCTAACTGCAATTCTTGTTAGGTTCTTGAATTTTTCCTAACTGTAATTCTTGTTAGGTTCTTGAATTTTTCCTAACTGTGATTCTTGTTATGTTCTTAAATTTTCCCTAACTGCAATTCTTGTTAGGTTCTTGAATTTTTCCCAACTGTAATTCTTGTTAGGTTCTTGAGTTTTTCCGAACTGCAATTCTTGTTAGGTTCTTAAATTTTTCCTAACTGCAATTCTTGTTAGGTTCTTGAATTTTTCCTAACTGTGATTCTTGTTAGGTTCTCAAATTTTTCCTAACTGCAATTCTTGTTAGGTTCTTGAGTTTTTCCTAACTGTAATTCTTGTTAGGTTCTTGAATTTTTCCTAACTGTAATTCTTGTTAGGTTCTCAAATTTTCCTAACTGTAATTCTTGTTAGGTTCTTGAATTTTTCCTAACAGCAATTCTTGTTAGGTTCTCAAATTTTTCCTAACTGTAATTCTTGTAAGGTTCTTAAATTTTTCTCAGCTGCAATTCTTGTCAGGTTCTAACTCCAAGTCCGACTATATCAATATACAGTAGTAGAAGTTTGAACGGTTGACACAGTTTGACATGGAACGGTTTGGCAAATGTCGCACAATAATTACCTCTAGGGTGGTCACTAATGACAGGACAAGAGTGTGAACGGACATGTCTTGGAATGAAAAAGACATTTACGCGGAAAATTTCGAACGAAAAACGACTGTTTGGCAGCAGCTTTATGTATAAACAAACAATAATAATAAAAAACCTGGAAAATTACAAATTATGATGATATGAGAATTTTTCAATCTCAAATAGAGCAGCGAAGAGAAAATAGACAATGGATGATAATGAGAAATAAGTGGACCTACTGCTTTAGGTGGCTTCCGAACCAACAGGAAACGATTTTTAAAATTGAAACTCATGAATGGTATTCAGAGGAATTCGGATCTTGAAGTGGTCATTCTTGCAATGGGAGTTGGCAGGGGCATTGAATCATCTTCCCTGTTAATGATATTTTATATTGAATTCTCCAACCATTCCAACGCAACTCTATTGTAAATGAATCATTAACCCTCTTAATGATATTATTCTATTTTAATTTTCACAACCATTTCAAGGCAACTCTACTGGAAACCCTTCAAAGTATATTAAAATCCATTGAAATAAAATAACTAATCTGATCAATAGCTTATCAGGGCGACTACGAAACCAACCTCTTCCCTTAATCACCATTGAAGAATTACAGTATTTATTGTGATATGAAGAAGTGATAATTCAAATCATTGAGTCCATTTTTCTGACGTCTAATCTTTTCAATTAATTTGTAATCTTCAATATTTCGACATTCTAATATTTTTAATTAATTTGTAATCTTCAATATTTCGTCGTTCCAATCTTTCTAATTAATTTGTAATCCAATTGTTTTGTGATTAATAACAGTAAGTTAATTCATGAATCAATGTTTGATTTGTCAATTTTTTTTGTTTGTTTCAGAGTACGGTAATGGCATTAGCTACAGGCAAGGCGAAGATTCGGGGAAGTACAGTCACCCTGGGAATGGAGGCTCCTACGATACCGGACCGAACAACGGTTAGTTACTTTCAGTTATTTAGTTACTTGCATATGTGTTTAGTTACATCTTCAACTAATTACATAGTTACTGACTCCAATTAATTACCGTAAATTACTACTTACCGTAGTTAATGAGATTATGAATCAGGACATTGTGAAAGTCGGGTAGGCTTTGTTTGACATTGTTTATTACTTTTTTCTGTTTTTCAGATTTTATTTTTATATATTTTGATTTCTGCTAGCTAGCCTAGCTATTTAACCTGTCTGTAGTGAGATCCACTATAAATTGGCAGCATTAATTAGTTGAGTTATATACATTCATACATTATTATTTATGAGGAATGTTTTTACTTTGAAGTGCAAAGAGCAATCACATTATTTAATATATTATATTTTGTAGATTTTAAATAACGTATCATCAGATTATCATAATAATTGAACTATCAACTACCCTCTTGACAGTATTTTATCTTGATAATTTCAACCATTCCAAGGCAACTCCACTGGAAACCCTTCAAAGTATAAAACCCATTCAAATAAAATATCTTCTCAAAGCTGCCAAGCCAGATTCAAATCAATTTGTGTGTATCATTAATAGCCTAATTTATTCTTCATTTTGAAACAGTTCATCATCTCCTCTTTGCATTTCATCCTGTTAATATTATTTTTTAGTCTTTTTTGGACCACTTGAGTCAATCCACTAATATCGTCTTTGGTTCTAAAGCTCTTTTTTCGATCAGCCCAATATTTCTTCATTCTCTCGATCGTTATCGTCTTTCGACATCATGTTAATATTATATAGGCTATTAATAAATACAAAAAAATCTCTCAAATAATGTGAAGATTACTTCACTCAAAATCTTCAAAAATCCACTTCACAAAAATTTCTCAAAAGTACCAGAGAAAACCTTAAACATTCTTACAAAACTTGAGATTCTTTTATTTCTAAGACGGTAGCCTACTGTAGAAAAACAGAACAAGACTAAGCAATATTTCATATCTTCTCCTCTCTTCTGTATATTTCCCCGTGCTCTGATCATAAAACTACACAAAAGCATACTAAAAAATAATACTGTAAACAACTCAGAAAACCAATCTACAGAAATGAAAGAAGTTTGAACGGGCCTCTGCTTCGCGCGGTTAAGTTCTGTCTCGTAGTAGTTTCAGTTTCTCCCGCTAGATCGCAGAGCCTCCTCTGTTGGCTTGTTTCTGGTCGAGTTGAGATAGAAGAAAGATTCCTTTGAAATCTCTTCTTGTCAAATCAGATCAACTTGATTGAATGATAAACTTGATATCAAAAATCTTGCATAAACCTGCTCTCGTTCATGAGCATTATTTGAAAGCTTCCTGACATTCCTAGGCAATGATTATAGAAAAGGTCTCTTCTGCTAGTAAATAAGTTGCTAAATAATGTTAAATATAATGAAACAAAATAAATCTTATAGCACCCTTTATTCTTTAAAAAACATTAAAATAGAGTTGTTGCATTATGCCCAACTCAAAAAATAAGGTTTAAAAAATAAATCAGGTTTTAAAACCTGAAGATGGTGTAAACCGAAACTAGTTGTTCAACTATTTTAATGTTATTTAAAGAATAAAGGATGCTATAAGATTTATTTTGTTTTATTAATTTAAAAGCAGCCCATGTCAATAAGTGTTTTAAATGTCAAATATCTATAATTTACTCAGGAATATTGATAATAGAGGGGTATATTTTTGAAATATCTACCTACAATCATCAAGACGTAGAATTTTATACCTCTTATACCGTACGAATTTTATTCATGGGATTACAGATAATTGAAGAAGAACTGCTTGCTCAATGCAGTGGACTCACAATTACTTTAAGGGCCGTTTGCACAGTGACAGTTTAAAACAAATTTAATTTTAAACTGGATTAAATACGTATCAAGTCTCGTTTGTTATAATGTTTTACATTTTAAGTTTAAGCTACCAGCTGATTGAATTCAGTTTAAGCTTTGACTGTGCAAACAGCCCCAATAATTGTAAAATTCATTCTAATAGACTACCCTAGTTATGTTCCCAAGTAGCGTACAATCCAAAATTAATAATTCGAGTTCTTGAGCTTACTTTGACTTGTGGCCCAAGTCGTCTGTTTATGGGTTAGTTTGTATATTCGACGATAACTTTCGACTACATTCGTTAATAAGCTCCAAACTTGCTACACATATTCTTTAAACCATTATTTTAGATATTTCTCTTTGAGGAAAAACATAAGTCAATTCCAACTCCAATATTATAGACTAACTCCTTCATCTTTTTGAGGCGACAAGTTGTTACACGTGCTCAATATCACTGGATAAATATCATCACAGGCAATCACACCCCGCAGTAGAATCATTGTGATATCATGTATGCTTTAAATAGATTCAATAATCATAGAGGAAAAAATCATGTTGAGTTCATAATAAATTATTATCAAGGAATATTGTAAGTTGATTCTAACCACAGATTCAATAGAACAGCTGACATAATATCAGCCACATTTTGTGCGAGTTCTCCAGCCAGGGGGCTCATTATAGTTTATAAATAATAATTTTAAACTTGACAAAATATCACTAATCCATATTAATCACCTCTGATAATCAAAACACACATTTGGATCTGTGATATCATGATAGCTGTGAATAGATTCAATAATCATAGAGGAAAAAAATCACGTGGAATTCATATATTATTATGGAATATTGTAAATTGATTCTAACCGGAGATTTCAATAGAGCAGGTTACAGAATATCAGCTACATTTTGTGCGAGTTCTCCATTCCGCGGGCTCATTATAGTTTATATGAAATAAGTTGAGACTTGGCCCTTCACCCCGCGGAAATTAGAGCGTTGACAATTCCTCAAACATTTTCAGCAACTAATTTTTAGAAAATTTAAGGAAGTCGCAATTTTATACGAATTTGCTGTTTTTTCTTCAAATCCAGCGCCAAGTCTCAACTTATTTTATACAGACTATTAATAGTCTATAGATATAGATATCAGCCTTCAAATTTGCCTCATCCTTATAAATAGTACTCAGTTTTTAATTCGTGAGAAATTCTTTGCGTGGATAATTGATCGTGATTAAGAACTTGAGGGTTTCTTCTCCGGAAAGGGGGGGCTCTCTAGTATTTTTGAAGGGTCGCCGTCTAGGTGTCACCCCGACTACTTGACACCTACTGGACGAAAGGTGCCAACTAGTCATGACCGTAAACGACAACTTGACACCTCGCACTCTCGCGTCAGGGTGTCCCCCCGACTAGTTGTCACCCCCTTAGAAAGGAGACAAGTAGACGAGGATGGCTCACGTCAACTTGTCTCCTAAAAACCGGTTTTAAAAGGGGACAAGTAGTCGGGGTGGCACCTAGTCGCGTTCCCGTATTTGAATATCCGTGTACAATCTGTTTGTATGTTCTACAATAACTTTGGAAAGAATTGATCAATCAGCTTCAAATTCCGAACACAATCATATTCTTCGAACAGTTTTACAGGTTGAGTTCGCTGGACAACAAAATTAACTCACTCCTTGTTCGTTGTGTGCTTTGATCTTATATTATTCGTGTTTAATATTTATTATTTGTATATTTAATTTTCAACAACAACTAATCTAATTTTTTATTTTGTGTTGCAGCAACAACCGCTCCCGCTCAACATCCACCAAACCAACAACCACCACTCCCCGCCTTCCCCTCTCCATCCCACCCCCACCCTACCAACCCTCAACAACAACCACGTGAATCACAACAACAACAACATGAGGCTGCCAACAACACCTCTAGCCGAACAACCGCAGCCGAACAGTGTTGCCAATAACAACACCAGCAACGGACCCAGTGCGGTTGTTGGCAGCAATGCCTTATTGAATAGTCACAGTATAAAGCGAGAGCCTGACGATGTTATCAATGATGATGAGATGATGCCTCAGGTGAGATTATCTCTTAATAAATATTTGATTTAAAATTCATATTATTTAGGCTATAGTAAGAAAATAGCATAATTTACTTATTTACTGCAGATACTGCTAACATCAAAAACTAATCTCCTTCAAGGCATACTGGCAACAGATCAGCCCTAGTTGAAAGCAGAGAAAGGTCGAGAGAGAATACTATGTTCACTTTCAGTTATTAGTGTTGTTGGTTAGATGTTGTGATATCTATCCATAATGAAAACACTGGAATATTGTCAGAAATATCACTAATTTCACTAAAATTAGTGATATACCTGACAACATCTCAGTGTTTTTATTTGGCTTCGTTTACACCAAACTTATTAACAAAATATTTATTTTTCCTACAGTTACGTTGAAAAAAGGCCATTGCTGCACTGATTACAGAACGCAAAGAATCACTTTCCCGCTCTAGTGCGGGAAAAATTTTTCCTGCACTCCAGATTTGCAACATGGCAACGCAAAATAGTTAGTAGGTTATATGGAGCACCAGTGCAGCAAAATCAAAATTAAGTTGGTAACTGTGACTGGTGCACGTTATAAGAATCTTGATGGGGTGGACAACAGTGGATGACAGCAGTTGACAGCACACAGCCGCCCCGCCATTCAAACACTACTACATTATTCTATTTTATTTATTAATAATAAAATTACACAGATTTACATTTGATGGATTTCAGGCAATTTTACCCATAATTACCCACTTTTCATATTCAATGGTAACTGTAGGGAAAACTTAATGTGAAATACGTGCGCAAAGTTCCTCTGCTGCACTCAACAAACCATTCCGTCCGAGCCTACGGCTCGGGCGTAAACGTTTCTTTCGGTGTCACTTTGCACACTAGTTGCACAAATAACTATTTTCCGTCCTAATAGATTCTATTAGAATGAACGGAACTTCGGCAAACACATATGTTCATCATGTGTATGATAAGTTATGTTCAATCTAACAGAATCTATAAGGACGGAAAACTAATAATTGCTAATAACTTTGGTTCAAACGCAGTTTTAATTTACTCATGCTTAAAATTATCTCTCAGCTGAACAAAACCTCACCCTTCGAAAACAAAGAGCAAGACTGTTATGTCACAGAATAGGTACAGAATGGAAACTGTCAATTAAACGCCTATCTAACCAATGCTTTTCACTTGGCACAAATACTAGACATGTCACGTGACCTTAGTTAGTTCCAATCCTGGTCTTCTGATTGGCTCACGGCAGTGAACGAGATCAATTGATCCGGATCAGTAAAGTGATCCGAACCTCCCATTAATACTATTACCATAGAGAAACGATAGCATAGATATCCCATGGTATAGGGCGTTTATGTCGCAAGTTTTACTGTTATCCCAAGCCGATAGTTCACATAGTTCTTTCCTATACAGCTGTATGACGCTGGTAGTCTCTCAAATTGTGCCGTTCATACACTATCACCCCAACAAAACAGTAAAAATTGACAATAATCGACAGTAATCGGCTTGAGATAACAGTAAAAGTTGCGACATAAATTCCCTATACCATGGGATATCTACTTACGCTATTGTATCTCTATGCTATTACAATGCGGAACTTCCTAACAAGATGGCGGACTTTTGCGCCAGAGTACTAGCCGAGTTTCCATACTGTATGTATACTGTGGTTATGTGTGCCACTAGAGAATTTTTTAGTCATCTGACAGATGTACTACCTCATAAAACGTCCACCAATCACATGCAAGTTCACATAACAAGTACACGCCTACAACGCGCTCTCATTGGCTGACAGTGACTGGGAGTGACATGACTTTTCGTCATAACAGTCTTCATTTTGTTGATCGATGAACAGTGAAACAGCTATGCTGGAAACTATTTCAAACTGTCAGCAATCCAATAATTATTATTAAACGAAAATCCAAATTAAAAGCTGTAAACCACCCCGAAGACTTCACTGCTACTGCAAATATTGACAACAGGGTAAAGAGCTAGATGGAATCGATGGAACCATCCATTCAAAAATGTCCATCTATCAGCCATCTCATGAAACCAATAAATAAATATTTTGTTTCTTAGTTACTTTTTAAACTAAAGTACAGAAGTGAGATCATCAATCAGAATTGTACAAATCGTGTAGGCACCTTGACATTGATATAAATTGGTTAATTTCATTATTTTTCTTCCCAAGACTGCTGTTCCCTTTCCGTTCCTTTGATAGATTAACCTTATAGAAATGTATATACATATCGGATCGCAGATCGCGATTGATTGTGATCAATATACTGTGTAATTGATGTACAGTACTGTATTTGGACCATTGACTACAAAAATACAGGGTGTTTCAAAAAGAATGACCCAATCTCGAACGGTTATATTTATTTAAAAAAATTGTGTAGCCTACACTAACCAATTTTACATCAAATTACTCACAGAAGTATCAAGTTTATGATGATGTATTATAATAATAATATTTATTCGACCAATCATCATACATTGTGCAAAATATTTCAGAAAAAAACACTCTCAACTGGTTTAGCAAACACCTACACATGCACAATACATTGTATATCAAAGTCTAAATGAAACCCCCAAGGAAATCCTGTGTGGGCCCTTCTTCATACTTTTATTCTCAATAGAAAATAAATGAAATGAAATAAGTAAAAATCAAATGAAAAAAATATAGTCATACTTGGATATTACACATAAATTTAAAAACTGTAAAATTTTGAAAAAGAATTACTAGAGAAAAAGTATTGAACATAAAAAATATAAAGTCATGAAGCAATTGAACAGGTTTTTGTGTGTGCAGCACATTCTGAGTGATTATAGGGGGAGTGTTTTATGTCCCCTCATTTTGAGGCTCGGACGACATCTAGACGGTTAACCAAATTCATCCCAGACTGTTCGCAAGATGTCTTCTCGGACTGTAGCTACTGCATCAGTTATCCTGATTTTCAGCTCCTTAATAGCAAGTGCTAAGGGAGGAACATAAACATGATCTTTAACGTTGTTCTTTCCTTAGCACTTGATATATTGAGGAGCTAAAAACCAGGATAACTGATGCAGTAGCTACAGTCCGAGAAAGAAGACAGACATCTTGCGAATAGTCTGGGGTAAATTTGGCTACTGTCTAGATGTCGTCCGAGCCTCAAAATGAGGGCACATAGAACACTTATAATAGATCATCATAAACTTGATACTTGTGTGAGTAATTTGATGTAAAATTGGTTTGTGTACACCATTTTTTTAAATAAATCTGTTTAAAATTGGGTCATTCTTTTTGAAACACCCGATTACCCTCGACTAATAAATTTCTTTCGTTTTTTTTCAGATGCCTTCCACCCAGCTCCCCGCCTCACAACCGGCGGCCCCTCAGCAACCCCCCCAGCCACAACCAACCCCCGTGGTACAACTACCCTCGGTGGTACTGACCAACCACAACCATTTACATACCCCAAACCACCACTACAACCCTCGCCAGACCTACCACAAAGAAGGGGGCACCCAGCCCCCATCTGTCCCCATCAACGCACCCCCCTCAAGGACGTCTCAGCTCGAAGGGGGGCATCCGAACCCCAGTCACCCCCCGCGGGGTGCCACGAACCCCAGTGTAAACCAGGGCGTGAATAGTAGTGTGAATAATAGTGTAAACCAGGGCGTGAATAGTAGTGTGAATAATAGTGTAAACCAGGGCGTAAACGGTAGTGTAAATAATGTGAATGGTACCACTGGTCGACTTGTGATAAATCAGCAGCTTCAGCAGCAAATTCATCAGCATCAGCATCAGCTAATGCAGCAACATCAGCAGCAGAGTGCAATGATGCATCAGCAGAATGCAATGATGCACCAACAGCAGCCACAAATCAACCACCCGCAGAGGGATAGCTCGCATGACCGGTTTAGTGATGTAAGTTATAGAATTTTTTTAAATATTTTGTATGAAATGTTTTCATAAGTTTTCATAATTATATTAATATTACTTCTTGTTTATATCAGCCATAATATTTTTTCATCATACATAATTACCGTACATGGTTTAACAATGTTTTTTTAAAATATATAGGCTAAGGTATTTTTCTTAGCACCAAATCTTTAATAATTGAAATATATTTCCATTAAAGTTTGAAGGTACTATAAATGACTTATTTTTCAATAATTTGTATGAGTTCTAGTTCTATATTATCCTTGTTTATTTCGAGTTGGTTCTGATATTGGTTCATTGTTGCTGTAAAAAATAGTTGTCCACAGCCTGCTTACAAAAAAGGTAGTCATTTAATGAAATTTGTTCAATTTTGCTCTAAAGAGAGTTGTCTACTGAAACTTGTTGCTGTGTACTGAAACGAGATCCAACAATAACATCAAGTTTGTTCTAAAAAAATATTCAAGTACAGAAATAGTACTTTACGTAACAAGTCCGGTAACGATAATTTACCGCATAAGTATGATTATTTCTGCCCGAAACGTAGTTGAGGGCAGAATTATCATACGAATGCGGTAAATACGTTACCGTACAAGTTACGTACAATATTTTTTGTCATACTTATCTGAGAAAGAATAATATTACTGAGAAACAGGAACCATTACCTGCTGCTGCTCGAGCTACTGCATTCTATAGACATGACCTAGCCCGTAGTGCCTAGTTTATAACAGGCAGACCCTTTGAGCTCAAATAAAATATGAAGGCCCAAATTATAAGATTTCAGATGAGTTCTTATAACTTGAAACTCCTTAAATGAGTTCTTTAATTATTTGAGTTAATATATTAATTACTCAGATGTTATTAGGACTCAGTAGAGTCCTAACATACTCGACTGTAAAGAGAACATATGATCTCTTTAAAGTATAGTATGCTGTAATGGAAATCACATGTTTTCTTGTTCTGCAAACAGCTGTTTACCGGCTTGATTTAATGCATGAAACAGCTGCAATTGAGTAAGTATGACAAAACAAATTGTAGTCTTTGTACTGGGAAGAGAGCCAACAAAGTGAGTCATATTTTGCTCTAAAAAAGGTTTAAATTCTGTATCCTGAAAAGAAAGCAAACTATAACTTCAAATTTGTGCTAAACATAAAATAGTCTTAAATTACTAGTTGTAAAAAATTAGTCTCCCAGTCAACTATGAATAATTATAATAAATATAATGACAGCACACCCGCTGTTAATTTTATTACTGGACTCGTATCAGAATTTGAAAGATGGAAAGAAGATGTTGATAACTTGAACATGGTGGTTGGATTTATACCTCGACATCTATCAGAACACAAAAGATTAATGTTTGAAATTGAAGATACAGTGATTGAATATACTTCAAAACTGTATATTGTTTAGCCCTGTTAAATTGGGTTAAAGGGTTACTACAGATGATGGTTTAGTCACGTGAAAAACCTCTGTACTCATGAGGTCGTTGCTATTAGAACCTTTTTCTGGTTACTGGTCTATTTGGGGGGGGATTCGCCAATATTTGCACCAATTGTGGTATGTACCAAGAGGCAGAAGAATAGAATAGAATATATTAGAATGACTGCCTTTATTTTATACCTGGGAAGGCAAAGTTAGGGCGCAGTCGGCCCACTCTTACACTTAACCCTCCAATACAATACTAAATTATAATTTAACAAGCAATACTCAGTAAAATAAAATAAGACAAAACGATATTTCAAATGAAAAAAGTTAGGATAAATTAGTCAATATATTTGGTAAATCTTAGATATATTAGGACACTATATAAGTCAATTTTTCTCTGATTTCAAAAAATAACCCAGTCTTGTACTTAACTGTGTTTTATTCTTGAGAAACTAATAAACACAAATTTGATTCTGTTTATAAAATAAGTGTTTGGTATGCAGTAATTTGTTCCTCTTATCTATGTAATTAATCAGGCATATTTTATGTGTAGAACAATTGAAGCAATTATTCCAATATTCTATTAATTTTTTTGTAATTTCTCTTTCTGCAGGCAAGCAGTCGCTGTAGTAGTGGTCGAGGATATATCGTAAGTATAGTTTTTATAATATATTTATATTACTTCTAGTTTATATCAGTCATAATATTCTTCATCATTCATAATTACCGTACATGAGAAAGTTTTCTAAGGATTATGAATGTTTCCAAACAATCTTCTTCTGAACCATATTTTCATATACTTTCAAAATAGTCTTCAACCAGAATCCTCTCCAAGTTTTCCCTTTAACACCTCACTTAATATTCTGTCCAGACTTCTCTCACCCATTCTAACCCTCTATCTTCCTCCCTCTTCTTCACAATACTATTTTAATAATTCTATTGCAAATATTCATATTTCAAAAACTCTCATTTTCTTTCTTCCTACCAACATCCTCTCCAATTCTCATCTTCCCATTCTACCAATCCAATCTTTCCATCTTCTTCATGTTCCTCATTTCCTCTCTTCTGATCTCTTTTCTCATCCTCCACACCAAATTCCAAACAAATTTCTTTTCAAACAATATCTTGTTTCTTGTTTCTTTTAAAACAATATCTTTTCGAACTTAAACCTTCCACAAATCACCACTACTTCCCAAAATTTTCCGAAATATCCATCGCAACAAGCTATTGCATTTTTATTTCTCCTTTCTCTTTCTTTTAATCTATCTTTTCTCACTCTCTCGCACACACACTTCCCTTATAACCTTTTTCCAAAAAATATTTTTACTTTTATCTCATCTTCTCATTCATCCTTACAGTCTCCTAGTTCCTTTTCCTTCCAACATCCTCTCCAATTCCCCACTTCCATCTTCGCTCGAATTCCTTCTCTTCCCATATATTACATATCTGCTCTCCCTTCTGATAGTACAGCTTTCTCTCTCTTCTCATCTATTCACTCTCTTTCTCACGAGGGTGTAAACCATCCCCTTCCACGTGTCACGTGTCAGAGGCTGGTTTGAATTTCGGCAGGATCCGATTTAATTACTGAGGATTTAACGGATCGGGGATGAAATGGAAGCATGTATGTCGAGATTCACCCCAATCTGTCAGCATACCTTGTAAACAACACCAACTCTCCCCATTCATCTTACACTGACAAAGTGCATCTCATCACTATAGATACATGCTAACCCCACATGTGTTAGTATATATCTATAGATGCAAAACATATAAACGAGTTACACACTCAGTTATACCTATATATACAAAACCCATTCATGCAAAGTAATAGTAATAAAGCTATATAGATATACGTTTTATACTCGATATTAAGCTATGTTTGTATGGCATATCTGATGTTGGGCTAATCCTGTAAGCCTAATAGCTTTGCAAGACATATTGCGGGATTATATGGCTGGATGTGTTGGATTTTTCATCTAATTAGGCTAAGACTGCAACAAATCAGATTTGATTAGATTGGGTTTGGGAAATGCATGATGAATTTAATGATGATTTAATCAATTCAAAATAAATCTTTATATAGGATAACTTGATACTTGGATTGAATCTACATTACTTGTTGGATGTTTTTGAATTATCAACAAGTTCCCCTCAAATTCATTTTCTAGCATATAGAAAGTTATATAACTTTAAAAAGTTATCAAAGTCTCTAGAATAATTCATTCCCTCAACTTTTTGTCATAATTGTTTGAAATAATACTATTTTTATAATATTTTTATATACAGTATCAACACAAATGATACAGCATCATCTGAACTTGATATAAAACACCATAATTTGATACAAAACCTCCAAACTTTGAATGAATTCTACTAACCATGAGATATCTTCTTATGCTATATTTTCTGTATGGTAAAACACTTATTGACATGGGCTACTTTTAAATTGATAAAACAAAATAAATCTTATAGCACCCAAAAACTCAACGTTTTTTTAAAAATAAAGGGTGCTATAAGATTTATTTTGTTTTATTAATTTCTCTATGGTAATATCATCAGAAACAATGCAGTAGATAATTTATCATGATTATGGTATTTAAAATAATTTATTCCCTAATTTTTGTAATAACATTCAAGTG
Source organism: Nilaparvata lugens (assembly GCF_014356525.2). NCBI lineage: Eukaryota > Metazoa > Arthropoda > Insecta > Hemiptera > Delphacidae > Nilaparvata > Nilaparvata lugens. The sequence goes on along the minus strand of NC_052513.1, from coordinate 37,239,891 downwards.
AGAAAATAATTTGTTCTGTACCACAACATGATTGAAGCTAATTTTCTTTTGATATTTATGTCAAATGTCTTTTGTCTATGCAATTTTGTTTGTGAGAATAAAATTCTTTCTAAATTTCACAATCATGATAATCTTTGATATTAGATCATTAACCATTTCAATTTGAGTAAGATTTAAATTATCCAGTAAGTTTGTTAATTATTAACGCTTTTCATTATCTTCTAAAATGTAAGTTTTTTTAAGTTTTGTAATTGTTCTTGTTATTCAGTTTAATAATTCAATTATAATTATGGTCTTTAAAATAATTTATTCCCTAATTTTTGTAATAAAATTCCAGTGAGAGAATCATTTTCTGTACCACAACATAATTGGAGCTAATTTTCTTTCTAAATTACACAATCATGATAATCCTTGATATTAGATCATTAACCATTTCAATTTAAGTACGATTCAAATTATCCAGTCAGTTTGATAATTATTAGCTCTTCCCATTATCTACTAAAATGTAAGTTTTATTCAGGTTTTGTAATTTATTGTTCTTGTTATTCAGTTTAATAATTTATTGTATTTTTCTCGTTTTCAGTGTGATAGTGAAGGCGACGATGATAAGGTTAGTAATATTTCATTTTTATCAATTCAAGAAATTTATATCCTACTTGTTTTCTAATTTTTAAATTTTTATTTCTCATGTTCACATCAATTTCTACTCAGAGTTTCATACGTGGAGTATTGTTTTGTGGATTCCTTGTACAATTTATTCAGATTTCCGATAAGTGTTTCAAATACAATCAAACAGTCTATAAAATAATGATTCTAGGTACTTATTGGTTGAGAGGTAATATAATTTAGTTGTTGGGATCGATTGGATATAGGAATAATACATAGGTTCTTGGGTGTATCAGATATTATGTATAGTTTTCAAGGTTCGTAGGTTATTGAAGCATTATTTATATTATATTGAATGAAAAAGACTAAGAAATTGTCAACTATTGTCAACTAACTGTGTACTATTTATATTATAGTGCTCATACCAAGTAGACTAGGTATCTCATAGATATTGCTATATTATTGAACTTTTGTATGGTATGTGAGTATTTTAAAGCTCATATCCTTCCTATTCCACTTTCTACGTTCTCTCAATCCTCCTTCTCCTCCTCCTCCTCTCCTCCTCCTCCTCCTCCTCCTCCTCTTCTCCTCTTGCAACTCATCCTCCTCCTTTTTCATCCACTCCACACCAGTAAAATATCCCCTAAAAGAGGAAATCAACCCCTCAACCCCTCAACCCCTCAACAACCTGGTGTTACCATGACGACCGACTTACATTGCATTAAATCAAATCCTACTCCCCTGCAAACTACCCCCTTCCCACCCGTTACCAACATTCTTCTATAACATTCTAAGCTTTCCACGTTTTGTCCCCTTATCTATCTTAGTAGTTCTTAAATCGGTGTTTCCCTTTTTCTACTATTTCTCTTTCTTTTATCTACCCTCAGTCACTCTGTGATAAACTGTATACACTATTAGCAAATATGATCTTTTCTGCTTTTCCGTGTACCATTCCACGAAAACTCACTCAATTTAGTAATTTAGATCATCCTAATATTCTGAACTAATTAAAATAATTATTCTTCCAAATATGAATGAAACGGTAAAATAATGTGATCAACTGTATACACTATTAGTAAATTAATATCTTTTTTGCTTTTCCTTGTCCATTTCACGAAAACTCACTCCATCTTTTAGTGATTTAGATCATCGTGTTATTCTGAACTAATTAAAATAATTCTTCCAAATATAAATGAAACGGTAGATGATAATATTCATTTCATTTATTGTATAAAACACTATAATCATAATACAATAAATTATGACATTGGAGGAAAAACTTTGCTGAACCTGTACTATTTCTCCCCAAAAATTTTGATAAAATGTTAAAGTTTTCCAAAAGTAAAGGTTATGTGTAATCACACACTGCTTCGTCACTTGATTTTCGGTCCAGGAATGATGATTTAAAATTTTGAAGGTTGATTTTATACTCTGAATGAATCACAGAATATATCACAATAAATTAAAAACTTTAGAAATATTGCACTTATTTAAAAAAATTGAATACAAAATTAAAAACCTACTCACTATTTGAATAATAATATCATTCGTATGGCTTCTATTGATGAGGAGTTCCTGACGGAAGTTCCACTTATATCATTTAAGCCGACAACAGGCCTTAAGGCTGTCATGCTTTAGCCGGGACCGACAGTTTAACGATCCGATCTGATAACACGGTAAATATAATAAGGAATTCTCATTGCTTTACAAAGCATTTCAGGATAATAATCTCTGTAGCATTTCCCACACTTTCTGAACGAATCCATAAATCTCTGATATTATTGGTACCTTTATACGACACATACACCGTATATGTATGCCATATACCCGTTGTTTTATGCATCACATACATTGAATCATAAACCACACCATACAGTATAGAGGCCTTTAAAAGTGCATATATATATATATATATATATATATAATATATATATATATATATATATATATATATATATATGGTCCACGTTCAATGCTAGTAACCTACTCGTGTACCAGAGCATTATTCTTTCAATTCTTTTTATCTCAATCTTCTCATATATCTTCTTCTTTATCTTCTTCTTCTTCTTCCACTTCTTCTTCTTCCTCTTCTACTTCTTCTTCTTCTTCTTCTACTTCTTCTTCTTCTTCTTCTTCCTCTTCTTCATCATCATTTTCATCATCTTCTTTATCATCCTCTTCCTCTTCTGCTTCTTCTTCCTCTTCTGCTTCTTCTTCTTCATCACATTCTTCTTCTTCTCCTTCTTCTCCTTCTTATCCTTCTTCCTCTTTCCTCTTTTTTTTCTCTGCTAGTACTAGTAAATAATGTAGTAAACGTGCCGCAGCTAGCAGTTAGCTCAGTTTTATTGCAGTAAAAATGTACGTCTCAACGACAATAAAACTGTGCAGTTAAAAGTGTGGAGGCTTTCTGTCAACTGCTCTTCTGGTTTTATCTCCCTCTCCTTAATTCATTCTTCTTCTCCTTCTTGTTCTTTCCCCTTTCTCCTGACTGTGAGATTTCATGCAATAACTGGGAAAATTTTATTGTTGTTTATAAACATAGAGAAATAAACAAAAAAAGATACGGTTAACATTGACTTACTATAACATACAAAATACTGTAAATTATTATCTATTCTCTGTATAGGGCTACTTTTATAGAAATAGAAAAAAAATGAAAATGGACTTGAAAATGGCATCAATGTCCGAAACATGTTGTGATTAAATATTTCAAAAAAGGGTACTAAGGTTTTTATTTTTTTTTTTAAATACTGTAAATTATCTGGTAAAGCCCTGCTGTTCTATTCAATTTCTGTTCTGATGGGCTGGAAAAGATTTCCATTGAATCCTATTGGAGCTTTCATACAATGGCAGAACAAACTTGTGTGAACACTGCCATAAGAAGCAATGTTGATTCTCTACTTTCCAGCTTTTGAGATTCCTCTGTATAACAGGGGTTAGATCACATTCCAAAAGACTATAACAACTGCGAATGGATAGAAATAGGGGTTACAATGTGTATGTGTGTTTGAGAAAGAAGACTGTATGCTAAAGAATAAGGAGAAGAAATAGAGGAGTAATGAATGTTCTTCATACTAGAGAAGAAGAATAGTATAATTCGCACCTAGGGCCGAAAATGAGAAATTTCCGACTCGAAATCGGTTTTTAAGTCCGAGGCCGTAGGCCGAGGACTAGAAAAGATTGAGAGCCGGAAATACATTTTTGCCTGTGATGCGAACGCTATTTTTCGCCGCACAAAAAATAAAACAATATAATATATATGATGATAATTTTGTTTATTGGGCACTTCCAAAAGCAAAACTGAAAGGTCATAGCTCTAGCAAATCTGAGGTAATCTGAATATCAGAAATTGTCAAAGTAGTTATATATTTTTCCTACAGTTACGTTGAAAAGTGGCCATTGCTGCACTGATTGCAGAACGCAAAGAATCACTTTTCCGCTCTAGTGCGGGAAAAATTTTTCTGCACTCCAGATTTGCAACATGGCAACGCAAAATACTTAGTAGGTTATATGGAGCAACAGTGCAGCAAAATCAAAATGAAGTTGGTAACAGTGACTGGGCTGCTATAGTGAGCAGAGGTGCAACGAAGCACAACGAGCTAATTATTCATTATATATTATAACCAAGGACAACGAGGAAATTAGGATTTTAGGATTAAGGGTTTTTATCGATAATAAAATTACACAGAAAAACATTTGATGCATTTCAGGCAATTTTACCCATAATTACCCACTTTTCATATTCAATGGTAACTGTAGGGAAAAACTTAATGTGAAATACGTGCGCAAAGTTCCTCTGCTGCACTCAAGAAACCATTCCACCACTCAAGTAAACGTTTCTTTCGGTGCAGCAAACTGTCACTTTGCGCACTAGTTGCACAAATAACTATTTTCATTTTCAGTGGATACAATTACAAATCATATTATAATAATATGATCGGGATAGAACAACACTATTCTGTTCCCAAATGTTGATAATGAATAACATGTCCAAAAAATAATTTGTTTTTAGTAGTTTTAAGTAGTTCCAAAATTATCCACCATGTTTAGTGGTAATCGCAGTACTTAAGCTGGGTTTGGTTTGGGTAGATTTCAATATGTCTTAATAACCCAAAAGATTATGTTCAATTATGTTTTAATGTGGGAGGTTGAGTTTATACTTTTTTATTCTTTTAAATGGCACAATAAGACGATATGATTATGAATGTTTTGATTCTTGAATAATAAACACAAATAATTAAAAGTTTTTTGATCAGCTGTTTTAGCGCACTTGAAATTTGGACAATCTGAATGTCAACAATGCTTGTTATCGTCGACTGCGGAAGTAGATGTTAGAAGTCATCTCCTACTCTGAAAATCGAATTTGAATAGTTCATAATATCTTATTTGTATTTCATTCATCCAAATAGAATGATAGTATCTTTTTGCAAAATACTTTATTCAATTCTAGAAGCATAAACTGATTCCGTTTCATAAACTATTTTGTAAACACGTTCACATCAAATCAGAATCAGCTGACTTCAAGGTTATTTTACAGCCCTAGGGCCGTAAAAATTTACCGGCCTAGTAGGAAAACAATCATTTTCGGCCTCCTTATGACGCACGAAAACCAGCTCATTCATTACATCAAAGTGGGGCGAAAAAGAAGGTTCCATAAAAATAAATATGAGTGCAAGAAGATGTTACTTAACAGCCTGGTATGGAGTAATAAACAAAGTATAAAGTACAAAGATAAAGCCAGATTGAAATCGTACACGTGTTGTGAGAGGGTGTGGTTGGGAGAAGAATGATAGTGAGAGAGAGTGGGAGAGAGTGAGAGAACGAGAGAATGCGAATGAAGGAGGTATAAAATAAGAAAGATGTGCGAAGATAAAGAGATAGGCTATCGCAGGGGTAGAGAACGATTGTTTAGGGGTTTATAATGTGGGTATAAAGGTGGGGTGGAATTTACGTACTTTCTTGGGGTTGAGACCTCAAGGAGAAGACGGGATGAAGGAGAAGAAGATGAAGAAGAAGAAGAAGAAGAACAGGAACAAGAAGAACTGGAAGAATAATAGGGTGTAGAAGTTGAGAAAAAAAGGAGGTAGAAGACACTCATTTCTTTCCAGTTGCAGTAACTTTAGGCAATGAGCCCAGAAGCAGGAGAGAGAAGAAGAAGAAGAGGAAGAAGGATAAGAAAAAGAAAAAGAAGAAGAAGAAGAAGAAGGATAATAAGAAGAACACAGTGAAGAGGAGAAGAAATAGGGGGGGGGGATAGGCTTTATTGCTCACAAGTGCTTCTGTGTTTATTGCTTGAGGGGGATGATATTTAATGGGCAGGTTTTCCTCAATGTATTCTCTGAGGGGTGAGTTTTCCAGTCATTTTGAAAGGAGACACTTTTCAGTCATCCGTTCCGAGTTGTTGGTGAAGACAAATTGTCTACGAGCAATTTTCAAAAATAATATCTTCTTTTAATCGTGCGGCAGACCCCATCTTTGATATTTTTTATGTAATTCCAGATTGTGGCCTATTTTATTTATATTTTATATTTATATAAAACTAGCCTGTACTCCGCCAGGGTCAATTAAAAAACTTGAATAATCTAAAATAGGCCTATATTAATCCTTGGTAAAATAATTATCCATCTGCAAAATTTCAAGCTTATCGGTGTAGTAATTCAGACGTGATGATGCGTCATTCGTGAATTTCCTATCCCGTACGTGTATTAGCCAATTATTTCCTTCACTGTATTATTAGAAATTATAGATATGTTGAGAATTATTGGAGAATATAGTCATGTTGCCAAACTGTGCGTAATTTTAATCTTCTCATCGAGCCCATACGACTGTATATATCTATATATAACTGTCTGTTATATTCCACAACATATTTGTTAGAACAATGAAAAACAATAGAGGGTGACTCTGACGATTCTGATTAAATTCCCATCCAGGTATTATACCTTTGGGCTTTGTTGTTATGGATTATGAAATGATAATTGTAAGTTGCATTTTTTTCATGTCAACTTGAGGAGCAATTAAGAAATTTCAAAATCAAAATCATTGAGTTAGTTAATTAGGAACAAGTTAGAAAAATTTCTCAGAGGTGTAAATGAAAAGGGGGGAAAACTATACATGTTAAGAGGGGATAGAGAGAATGTTGGATTGAGTGGGAGAGAGCCAGTATGAGGTTCAGAGAGAGAGAGAGAGAGAGAGAGAGAGAGAGAGAGAGAGAGAGAGAAAGAGAGAGTGAGAGAGAGAGATTAAGTGAGAGAGTCTCTCCAAAATGTTTTTCCACCCTCAAAGTACCGAAACATTATTCCCAGTTTACGGCCTCAAAAGCAATGACTGTCGCTCCCAGAAGCCAACAGGAAACTCACCCCAAGTCCCCCCTTACATGGAGGATACTCCCCTGGTGGTGGGGGGGGGGTGAACTACCCCTAGTAATAGTAGACACTAAACTTGCTCGCCACTAAAATAAATATCATCCTACGATTGTCCCTCCCCCCTCTTCGTCGATCGTTGAACTACACTTGAAGATACCCAACCCTGTGTGGAAACCTCCCTTTAAATCCCCCCCCCGCCCCAGGAATTCCCTTGACTTCTTGTGGAGCAGCTTGTTTGAAGTCTTGTGTATTTTCTTCACTTTGCTTTGGTATGAGATAGGCTATCGAGAGATTCACGTTGAAACGTCAGCATCAGAGCATTGGTTAGTTATCCTTGTCTGTCATTTGACAAAACAGATAGCTACGTCCTTGTCTAACTCCTTCAGATTCACGTTATCAAGTCAGCTTGTGATTAACATTGGTTTGCTATCCTTGTCTGTCTTTTGACAAAGCAAATAGCTCCATCCTTTTCCGGCTCCTCTTGATTCAAGTTAAAGGTCAGCATCTGATATAGCTCCATACTTTACCAGCTCCTGTAGATTCAAGTTATAAGCTCAGCATCTGATAAGCAGTAGTTTGCTATCCTTGTCTGTCATCCGACAAAGCAGACAAAGCTCTATCCTTGTCTAGCTGCGCACCGTTGCCAAATTGGCTGCACGCTATGAATTCAATGAACTATATTTCATCTCTATTATGAAAGTTAATTAATGAATCATGGAATGATTATATTATTTTCTTGTTGAAGATAGTATATTTGAGATATAGGTCCGGTTGCACAACAGCCGGTTAAATTTCAACCGTGATTAATTCCACGAGAACCAATCAGAGAAGGCGTTTTTGAAAAGACGGCTTCTCTGATTGGTTCTCGTGGAATTAATCACGGTTAAAATTCAACCAGCTGTTGTGCAACCGGCGCATAATAATTGTAGGTGATGAATTATTCATCATTATCAACAATTATCAACGATCAATATTATCTATATATATAAAAGCGAAATGGCACTCACTGACTGACTGACTGACTGACTCACTCACTCACTCACTCACTCGCAGAACTAAAAATCTACCGGACCAAAAACGTTCAAATTTGGTAGGTATGTTCAGTTGGCCCTTTAGAGGCGCACTAAGAAATCTTTTGGCAATATTTTAACTCTAAGGGTGGTTTTTAAGGGTTCAAAGTTCGTCTTTTAGCATGTATATTCTTCTTATTCTCTTAATTATAATTATTGAAAAATGTCCATACCATATGTTAATATAGAATGTCCATACCATATGTTAATATAGAACTATAATCTAGAGAGAGTACCTGTTCGAAACAGTTGTTAACTGGTAACTAAATTAATAATTTTGTCAGGTTGGCATTATGTTGAGTTGACTTTAAACCAGGATAACTTGAATGACAGAATCCATTCTAGAAGGCGGTGGAAATAGGAAATTGACAACTATGCGGTCCTGTCATTTCCACGAGAAAAAAAATCACATTAAAATGTAGATCGCCCTATAGATTGATAAGACTGCAATATAATTCGTGAAGGAATAGAATAACGAGATTGTCCATCTATTGTCCATCTAATCACATTGGATCCACTATTGCATTCGACTTAGCTACTAGTAACAACTGCTTGTATAACCTATAACAGCTATCTGATTGTGACTCACTACCACATCTGATATCTGATTGTGAGAGATTGTCTACCACAGAGATACATCTGATTGTTAGAGATTGACTTCAACAGCGATATCTGATTGTAAGACTGACTACAAAGAGAATTGGGTCACATATCAACTGTCATGCCAGTGACGTCAGCATGTTAATAATCTGTCAGCTACATGCTTCTACTCTAATAGATTACTATGATTTAGATGGTAACCAAATCGCTGGTTACGTCTGACTGTTGATTAGGTTGTTAATTATTGATCAATTTGGTTATGACCCTTGATGAACTAGTAATCATTTATCAATTATTGAATCTGACTATGAACAAAGACAAAAATAATCTTGGTATATTATACTCTTGAACGGTATATCGTCACTCTATGGTTGGACTGATGTGTTAGTTTTATTATAGAGAAAAATTGCTTACGTCTTAAAACTGGTTACGTCTGACTGTTGATTGGGTTGTTAATTATTGATCAATTTGATTATGACCCTTGATAAACTCGTAATCATTTATCAATATTATTGAATCTGAGTATGAACAGAGACAAATAATCTAGGTATATTATACTCTTGAACGGTATCGTAACTCTATGGTTGGACTGATGTGTTAGTTTTATCATAGAGAAAAAATTGCGTAAGTAGATATACCATGGTATAGGGCGTTTATGTCGCAACTTTTACTGTTATCTCAAGCCGATTATTGTCGATTTTTACTGTTTTGACCGGGTGAGAGTGTATGAACGGCACAATATTAGAGACTACCAGCATCAGAGGAAATAACTACGTGGACTATAAGCTTGAGATAACAAGCTTAAGTCGCAAAAGTTGCGACATAAACGCCCTATACCATGGGATATCTACTTATGCTATTGTTTCTCTATGGTTTTATCTTCTTCAATTTATTATACGTTTCATATTTTGGATTTATAGTTTTATCTTGATGTGGAGTCTTGAGATCATTTGTTTGGTGTGAAAATTGATATGGACATCCTATTTGCGACAAAATCAAGAAGTAGCAGAGTAGTAGGTCAAAATCCTGTTTTTTTTCTTTCCCGAATATTGTATTTATTTGCTTACTACATTCAATGAATATTGACGTATAATTCATTGATAGCAAATACAAAGCATGAAATCTTAAACAATCAAATCAAATAAAATCTTAATTTGTATTCACAATACAAACAATTGAGGGTCCTGCCAAACCCGAAGGTTTTTCGGCGGGTGCCCCAGTTACAGAAATAAAAGAGTTACAAAATTAGTAATATTAATAAAAATTATTAAAACAATAGCAAAATTAGTGGCATCTCGACACATATTCATATATAGTGGGGGGTACATTTTCTCAGATCAGTAAATAATCACCCAATTATATTAATACTTTGTAAATAATTGTAGCTTATATATGCTTTTTTTAATCATGTCTATATTTTGATTAAACTCCTCTGGTCTTGTTATACCCTCTACCAGAAAGAAAAAAACAGGAAAATTGAACAGGCATTTGTCTAAAACTGCGTCAATCTTCGATTTCCATAAAACAGTCCCGAGGCTATTTGGGTTTATTTCAAATTTACAGAAATTTTGAGTCTAGAATAATCTCAAATCAGAGTTTTCAATCTCCAAATAAATTATTGAAGTAACGAGCAATGAGATAAATCAGATCGATGTAGCAGAAAGGCTGTCGTTGGTCGAACCAAGACACGCCCATTGTGGGAGGAGTCCATATTGTGCGTGTTTGGTCTCGGCCAATAGAAAACGTTTACCTCCAACGTAAACCAACTGCCAATTATATGGCTCCTTTCAAATCAAACTTTGCTAATCGATGTTTACTAGAAATGATAGATTATGTTACAAGAGAGTTACTAGAATTACTTGAAATATCGGGGCGACGAGCTTCACTCGTTATTTTTATTTATTGATAATCAAATCACAATTCTCTAAAATGATCGTGTTTATATTTTACAGCTATCACAGCATATCCTACAGCAGTAGGATATAAGTTCACTGGAGATTGATTATGATGTGACAACTCAATAAAGTATTTTTCTCTTTATTTCAATGAATAATGCGTGGCAATGTCAATTCTCAACTATACGTCAGCTTATGAATTTCGGAGATGCGATATTTTGATTTTCCACAGAATCACTCGCTCACTTTTTACTATCCACAGACGACAAAAGTCTCAGCTGTTTCAGCCAAGGATGAATTATCCTTTTAATGTCGTTCAGCGAGTATTCCCAAGGATGAGACCTAGTGCAATCGAATTTTTATGTCATAAACCTTTTGTTCCAAATTTCGTAAAAATCGTTAGAGCCGTTTTCGAGATCCGTTGAACATAAATAACCAGATATATAAATACATAAATTGCTTGCTTAATATAATAGGATATAAGGTCACTGGAGATTGATTATGATGTGATAACTCAATAAAATAGTTCTCTCTTGATTTTAATGAATAATGCGTGGTTATGACAATTCTCAACTTTTTAATCAGTATATTTACTCTCTTATCCAATCATGATAAGTTATATCTTCTTTGAATTCCAAAACTGATCACCAAATTTTTATTCCACCTTCCAATTAACTTAGGCCTATCAGACTTCATATATCGTGATCGTAATTAGTCCCAATCCAGATTATGCGCCTAATTATTGTAATTGACTCCTACCTCTCTCTTTTCCCCTCTTTCTCTTGGTAGAGAGTTAGTGGGGAGGATATTTTCAATATTCTTTCCGAAGAATGGACATTGATATGTCCAAAGCTCTGCCAATTTATGTAGATGCATAACAATATAATTATCTATAGTTATTATATTACAAATTACTTTTTCATATCATATACAGTTCAATAATTATTTTCTTAGTCTATATTATGTAAATTCATCTATAATGTTGCTGTATTGTAAGCTATTGTATATAAGTGTATAAGCCAGTATATATTGTAATCTACATAAATGAAGTACTCAATCAATCAATCTCTATCTCGCTTCTACACACGCACAAACACACTCTCTTTTCAGAAAAGAATCAAACCTCTAATCTGATTCTGAATTCAATACCTTACTCTATTTCTCTCTCTTCAACTCTCTCTGATTCTTCACACTCACTAAATCTCTTTCTCTCTCTTAATCGATTCATCATTATCTTCTCTGCATTTGTCCCAAATTGGGGTTTAATTACGAATTGTATCTAATCAGTATTACAATCATAGGCGCTTCAATCTAAATGAATGAGGCAGTATTCAATTACTCAGAAAGCCGTATCATGTTTGTAGATTATCTTTGTCGATTGATATCATCATAAATATCTTTACTCTATCAATTTGGTTGATTGATTTGACAAATAAGTCAATTCTCAATACTCATTCAACTCATCCAATGAAAAAATTGTCAAATTTCTTTCTAGTTCATACCTCAAGTAAAAATGATCAGAAGAAATCATATTTTCAACTCAAAATTTACTCTAAATTTAACTCAAAATTCACTCTATGAACAGATATTTTGTGGAATTTAATGGTTTCTATCTACTGGACAAATCCTTTTTTATCGTATTTTCAAACATGTTCTCACGTTATGATTCTCAAACGATAACTAGTAAGCCTTATATTAGCCATCAGTTTCATCAGTCAATCCCTAGAACATCTGAATAAACTGTTGTTTTACAACCTGTAGATTAATATACGTCAGCTAATTTGGAGCCTATTATCTCTTAGCATCAAGGATTAATATCAATCTCTATATAGGATTTTAATTAATGCAATATAACTAATGTCATATCTAAGATGTTTATGTAACTTAACATTTCATGTACCGTATATCACTTAATGTAACATAGGATTGCCCTCCTTTCTGGAGAAACGTCAACAAGCTACTAGTAGTTATGTGAACAGTAGACCTCGCGCTCAGTAAGTTACATTGACCTGTTTTTATGTTTTCTCAAAATTTAATAGATAATTTATCAATTTAAAATGTCTAGAAGAAATCCTAAATAAACATAGAGCTTTTTTTCTATCGTACCGTGACGTGTCGTCCCGGTATGTGAGTGTGAGCGCTGTTATCAGGTCTGGCTGCAACTGTCTGCAACGTTGATGGAAAGATACATTTTCAAGATGTTCGATGTTTTTGAACGGGTAGTATTATAGTCCACTAGACAGCTGATTTATGATTATAATAATTCTATAGTCTGATTTTTACTCTAATATTGGCGTATGAAGGAGGATCCTTTTTCCTTTAATATTATCCTTGAAATGCGAAATTTCCAAAAACCTTGTATATACGTCGACGCGCAACTTAAAAAGGAACATACCTGTTAAATTTCATGAAATCTATTACCGCGTTTCGCCGTAAATGCGCAACATAAAAACATTTAAACATTAGAGAAATGCCAAACCGTCGTCTTCAATCTTGGACCTCACTTCGCTCGGTCAACAAGATGAGAATCAAATCCTCAATCAAAATAACTGTTAAACTGCCAAAGTTTAATCTTACTTTACTCAGATAGTTAACTGGAGGTTTGACTGTATAGAAGGTACAAGCTGGAAATGAAATCCTTTAAAACACCTGCTAATCCTTTAGTCATGGTTTACTCAGTAGTTAACTGGGGTTTTAACAGTAAAGAATATTCAAGCTCAAAATCAAATCCTCGTTCAAACAGCTGCTAAACCTTAATTCATGATTTACTCAGTATAGTTAACTGGAGTTTTAGCTGTAAAGAAGCTACAAGCTGAAATCCAAATCCACGATTAAATCTCTAGCCCTCTAGTTATCTGGTTTACTCATTAGTTAACTAGGGTTTAACTGTGAAGAAGCTACAAGCTAGAAACCAGACCCACGATCAAAATAGCTACTAAATCTCTGGTCATGGTTTAACCAGTAAACAGAGGTGTTAACTATATACAGTTGTCTTTATACAGATATACAGTTTATACAGGTTAGGGAAGGGATCTCAACCGAGGTGTTTGATTATACAGTCAAGGAGAAGGGAGGTTAATCGTTTTCACTGCCTTACAAATCATAATAATCGTCGATCCCTTCAATAATAGACAATGATGGAAGTCCAGACTTCGACACCAATCTACATTTAGAATCACTTTATTCTGTCAGTATTCGTTATGATTGACATCAATGTTTCCCATTAAACCAATGCTGACACTGAATCTCACTTTACCCTCCTCATCTTTCCGTAACAAACAAGATTAGAGGACACAAAATCCCCACCTCGTCCTTCCTAGAGGATCCTTAAGGATTAGCTCCTTCCCAAAGGATCCTCAAGGATTAACTGCTCAGCTCGACCAGCTACTAGCCCTTTTAACTCGCCTGCAGGGATCCTTAATGAATCCTTTCGTTCTGGCCCTTGCAATGCTTGTTGGAAAGTTTGAAGCCTTACTACCGTTTAACTGCTGACGTTTTGTTGACCGCTAGTGTAGTTGGGCCTTAGAAGAGGTGGTTTTTGTTAATTCCAGTGTGAAAAGTCACGCAGTAATATAAAAATCTGGTGTGGCGCACTCACACAACTTTCCTTACCGTTATGAAAATTTATCACCTGACGCTAGTGTACACGCGCATCTCAAGTCTACTATTCAAAGATCTGCAAGCTGGTGACAGAACAATAACGCTGGAGACACACGAATTCTGCTATCTCTTCATAGTGAATGATTTAATAGAATCAACAGTTGCCAACACTTTGCATTATTGGATAAACACATTTTCTCGAATTTCGAGCTTATTTGCAATTTTAGGTGAAAATGTCACTGAACATTAATTGTAGAGATTTTTATGCTCAATCTTTTCCACTTGAAATTTTTCGTTCAAATTGTATCTGAAGCCTGATAATTGGGAATCTAAAATCACACTATGCATTGATGGGGTGGAGCTCCTGAAATTTTTACAGATATGAGACTTGTGGCAGTTGATAGAACTTATCAATGACTATTTTAGGTATAAATTTGATCAAAATCGTTGGTGCCGTTTTCGAGAAAATCGCGAAAAACCCTATTTTTGACAACATTTTCGCCATTTTAGACGCCAACTTGTATTGGATTTGTTCGAAATTGTTCGTGTCGGATCCTTGTAGGGGAAGGACCTTAAGTTCCAAATTTCAAGTCATTCCGTTAATTGGGAGATGAGATATCGTGTACACAGACGCACATACACTCATATACACACACACACACACACACACACACACACACACACACACACACACACACACACAGAACAAAACCCAAAAACCACTTTTTTGGACTCAGGGGGCCTTGAATCGTATAGAAATTTAGAAAATGTGGTACCTTAATTTTTTTCGGAAAGCAATACTTTCCTTACCTATGGTAATAGGGCAAGGAAAGTAAAAATTACTAGTAAAATATTAACAACTCAACTAGCCCTAATGATATACGGTCTTACTAATAACGTATATTAAAAAGTATATTTAAAATATATGAAAACGTATATTGAAAAGACTCTCTAACGCTGATAATGCTCAAGTTGAATTTTAAGTTCACAACTTATTTTTTTATGATTGCTGGAATTTTGTATAAGCTTCGTTCCAAGCTTTAAATAAAATTAGTAGAATTGATGGTGATGTTGTGAAATCTCTCCATAATAAGAAAACAAAGATATTGTCAAATTTCACAGAAAATTTTTGTTCTGTTTCAAAGTTTTTAATAAATTTTCTGTGAAATTTGACAATATCTTTGTTTTCTTGTTACTTTAAATAAAAGTTTTTCGCATTCTGATTGAATTTTGTCAGTTCGAACCTTGTAGGAGACAGAAATCTAAAACTTCAATTAGCCGCCATTTTGGATACAAGTATCATGGAACATTTTCAACAATGTTATCTTTCTTGCTTCGAAAAGGCACCACACAATGGGTGTTTACATTTAAAATATTCGAGTTACAAACCCCTAAGTCAACCCCTTATGAGGGGTTGAAATTGAGTTGTACGTCAAAAGGTAGAGTATTTGACCAATAACTGATCCTGGAAGTCAAAGTATCATATCTACAACAGTCTCCAACTTATTGAAGGGTTCCCATACATAATATGTATAATATATACATATGGATAATGGTGGGTACTGTATGATATTTTCATTTCATTTCGATAATATTACTAGCCCTATATGAAATGAATATGGAGCGTAAATTATGTGAACATATATGAAATCAATGTTATGCGATCAAACTATCAGATATATAATAATCTTTTCAAGGATGTGCATGTAATATAACTGAAAGGAGGGAAACCTACAAAAATAATTCAAAATATTTCCAGTTGGAGATCTAGAGCTGGTAGCAACGCGAGAGGGGAACTCAACCGGTGCATAAGTAGCAATAAAAATCCGATTAGGATTATCGCAGTTGAAAAGAGATGGCGAATAATACGATAAAGTATGATCCTCCCTTACTGAGATCTATTTTGAACTGTCAGCTTTCCTTATGAATGACATCAGAGCTTCCCATTCAAGAGAAACTGACAGTTTTGAGTGAGTCTCTCACTATGGCTTCGTTCACAATTCAATTGGTTGCTATGACAACGAGACACGCTCAATGCAATATTAGTAGCGTGGAAAGGTTGGTACAGACAGTGGGGTGATACTGATGATATTATAGTGGGTACAGGAGGAAGGGAGTTGAATGTGGAATGTAAAATTGAAAGAAGAGGGTGGAGGAGAAGAAAAAGAAGAAGAAGGTGGAGAAGAAGAAGAAGAAGAAGAAGAAGAAGGTGGAGAAGAGGAAGAAGAAGAAGAAGATGAAGAAGAAGAAGAAGAAGAAGGAGTAGAAGGAAGAAGAAGAGGAAGGAGGAGAAAAGGAAGAAGAAGAAGAAGAAGAAAAAAAAAGAAGGCGAAGATGGTGGAGAGAAAAAAAGGATAGGAGAGGTAGAATATAGAAGAAGAAGACGACGAAGATGGTGGAGAAGAAAAATGAATAGGAGAAGTGGAATAAAGAGAAGAAGAAGATAAGAAGTAGAGAGCACTCAAATCAAAGCTCTGTCAAAACATTAGGCTTGATTTGAAGAGACAGGACCTCCTATATACTACCGGACCTGAGCCTAGAAAGAAAATGTCCGCCGTATGTGGAGGTCTTACAGAAATTCCTACTGAGAAAAAAAATCACTAATCAGCTGTTAGAGAGCGTCTCAGTTTGTCGAAATCTCAGTTCGCCTTGTTTCCGTTCATAAATATCAATGCCGGCCATCACATACGGCGGCCATTTTTTTTTGTAGGCGCAGGTCCGGTATATAGGAAGTTCGTGAAGAGAGAGCTTCAAATTGAGAAGAAAAAGAAAACATGTGAAGGGTGAGAAGAACCTAAGAACATAAGAAGAGTAGGAGAAGAGAATAGAGAAGGAGAAGGAAAAGTGAAGGAGACGATGATGAGGACAAAGATGAAGCGAGGAGTGGGAGGAGGAGGAGAAGAAGAATAATAAGTTGTAGTAGTCATGGAGAAGAAGAAAAACATGATGAAAAGGAAGGATGAAAGACAAGGAGAAGGAAAATGAGAAGAAGAAGAAGGACAGAATAGGAGATGAAGAACACCACAGAAAAATAAGAAGAAGATGGTGAAGAAAAATACAGAAGAAGATAAAGAAGATGATGATGATGATGATTATGCTGAATACTATGTATTCAATACGCTTCTCAAATTTTTCCTTCTCACACTTATCTCATTCATGAGAATCTCCTCAAAAACCTTCAATTCCATAATTTTCTTCCTCATTAACGTTTCACATCATCAATTATATTCTATCATGGTTATCTCTGTCCCACTCTCCTCTAGAACAAGATAATATCCCAGAATCTTAAGACCATTAATTTTTTCAATCTACACTCTCCATTTCTACCCTGATTCTATTCTCTTCACGAACTTCCTATATACCGGACCTGCGCCTACAAAAAAAAAAAAAAAAAAAATGGCCGCCGTATGTGGTGGCCGGCATTGATATTTATGAAAAAAACATCCCACCACACTTGACTCTGTAAAACTTATTCCTCCACCATCAACTTCAGTTCGTGCTCTAATAACCTTTCCTACCATAAACTTTTCTTCTTCTTCTTCTTCTTCTTCTTCTTTTTCTTCTTCTTCTTCTTCTTCTTCTTCTTCTTCTTCTTCTTCTTCTTCTTCTTATTTTTCTTCTTTTCCTTTTTTTTCTTCTTCTTCTTCTTCTTCTTCTTCTTCTACTTCTTCTTCTTATTATTTTTCTTCTTCTTTTCCTTTTTTCTTCTTTTCCTTCTTCTTCTTCTTCTCCTTCTTCTTCTTCTTCTTCTTCTTCTTCATTTTTTTCTTCTTCTTTTCCTTTTTTTTTTCTTCTTCTCCTTCTTCTTCTTCTTTTTCTTCTTCTTTTCCTTTTTTTTCTTCTTCACCTCCTCCTCCTTCTTCTTCTTCTTCTCCCCCTCCTCCCCTTCTTCTTCTTCTTCATCTTCTTCCACTTATTCTTCTCCCTCCACTACATCAACATCATCTCCAAAATCATCATACATTCATTTTATTTCAGTCCAGCACCCAACTTCAAAATTCTGTAAGGGAGAGAGAAAGACAGAATAAGAACAAAAGAGAAAGGAGTGTGGTTGAGAGATAATTATAGTGCGAGTATGAGAGAGATTGAGATTTAAGTGTGAAAGAGTGTTTGTAAGAGAGTATATTCAGTTTATTCCAGTTCAGCAGTAAGCTAACAGCCTCTGCTATTCATTAATTCCTTCTTTGCCTGACTCCAACACCACCAATCAGCGTAATTAGGGATGAAAAAGGGCCAAAACACCCTTGCCAACAGGAAGGGACACAGGAATTAAGATCTGGTTGAGATGAGAGAGAGGGTAGTGATAATTAGAGTGTGTTGGGGTAACGTATGTATAGGGAAAGTCAAGTCATTCCTATGAAAGATGGTGGGTAGAAGGGGAGAAGAGAGTTGGGATAGTGATGGATAGGGATTCAGGGGAAGAGAGAGAGAGAGTGAGTGAGAGAGAGTGACAGGGAGAGTCATTACGAAAGAGTGTGGAAAGAAAGAGAGTGAAGGAGTAGATGGAGAAAGAAGAAGAGGAAGAAGAAGAAGAAGGAGGAGGAGAAGGAGAAGAAGAAGAAGAAGAAGAAGAAGAAGAAGAAGAAGAAGAAGAAGAAGAAGAACAAGAACAAGAAGAAGAACAAGAACAAGGAGGATAAAACCAAGGGTGAGAAGAAGATAGAAAAAAATAACAAGAAGGGAACTGAACAGTAAGGTTATGTATGAGAGTATTATTATTTATTCATCCTCCATGTATCTGAGAGAGGAATTAGAGAGCGTAAAAGACGTTTGATAAGAATGAGCAGAGATATAATGATGGAGATTCACGGATAGAACGATAGGCAGATAGAAGAGAGAGATAGATTTCATTTATTTATTTCATTGACAGTTAGCAAGAGAGAGAGGTAGTTGGTTCATATTGAGATATTTATGAGTTTATTTCACAAATACCGTTCTTGAGAGTGGAAAGAGACAACATATCGATGGTTCAAAGGGAACAATGCAAATCAGCGAATGGAGAGATTAAATCCTTCAAGTATTTTACCTGAGAGAGATAGAGAAAAAAACCTGAAGGAGAGAGAGCAGGAGGTGCAGATATTGGTCTAATAACTAAGTAAGAGATATGATGACTGAGAATAGGAGAGAGAATAAATACTAAGAGTATTTGTATCTCTCTTGACATGAGGTTAATCTTATGGGTTAATCTTCTATTAGAGTTCATTCTCTCTTCTATCCTCAGTCATCATATCCTTTATATCGTTTTTAGACCAATATCTGCACCTGTAGACCAATATCTTGACATGAGAGAGATAGAGAGAAGAAAAAACAAAAAAGAGAGATAGAGCAGGAGGTGCAGATATTGGTCTAAAAACGATATAAAGGATATGATGACTGAGGATAGAAGAGAGAATGAACTCTAATAGAAGATTAACCCATAAGCACGAGTATTACTCATATTGTCTTACGCTAAACATATGAGAGGGAGAAAGACATGAAGATATCCTATAAGAGAAATACATGAATGTGAGAGTAAAAATAGAGAGAGATTGAGTACTTTCATTGATTGAGTACTTTATTTATGTAGATTACAATATATACTGGCTTATAAACTTATATACAATAGCTTACAATACAGCAACATTACAGATGAATTTACATAATTTAGACTAAGAAAATAATTATTGAACTGTATATGATATGTAAAAAGCAATTTATAATATAATAACTAGGAAGAATAGCAAGGGCTAAAAAAATGCAAGGTTATATAGATCAACAACACGAAACAGAATAGGGATAGAGTGGGAAGAAGAGATCAACTTATGTACATGAGAGTAAGAAGAGAGAGTGATCATAAATAATATGAACCGAAAAGCAATGCAACAGAGAGAAACATCATAAAATAGGAGAGAGAGAGAGAGTGAGAGAGAAAGAAAGCACGTTATTGAGAGATTAACTCTTCTACGCTCAGGGGCGCGAGCGAACGTCGCGTCAAGGGAGGTTTGTCTCTAATTAATTGGAGCGAGCTGCTGGGGGATGAAAAGTGAGAGAGGGAGTGAGTGAGAGAGTGTGTAGGAGGGTGTTGTACCAGTAAGAGCAGTTCTCATCAAACATTCATCAGCTTACGATTAGCGGCATCACTGTAGGCTGTTGCCAACCTCACAAACACAAATTGCCCACAAATTACAAATTTCCCTTCGGACGCCACGGTGAAATATATTTCTCTCCGTTTTGTCGCCGTGTTAGAAATACAAATTGTCCACAAATTGCGAATTCTCCTCTTGTTTTCACGATGGAATAAATTTGCTTCTTCACAGGGTAAAATAGAGGTTTTGTTGAGGTGGTACATTTTCGGGGAGGGTTAGGATTCAGAATTTGGTTTGGCTATATCGAGAAGTGTCTAAAATGTTTTTATGAACTGTTCCGGAAAAGGAAACGTTGTGTGTTATTGATCAATTTATTATTATGAAATGAGTGTTTTTGTGGGGATGTATATGTTTTAGGGTGGATTAAAATAAAGTGGATTTTTTGACAATATCTTGAGTCTCTTCAATCAGGGTTGATTGCTGTATTGGGAACATTCTTATTCTACAGTCTCTAAACCGTTGTTTTCAATCATTGAGGTGCTCTCATTGTATATTAAGTAACTTCAATTATATTTGATGGGAAATTAGGCTATTATACCGTATTCATCTAACTTCTGGGTTTGGAATACATTGAATTCCCTATCTTATACGTGTTACACCAGATTGGAGGTGACATCGAATAGCGTAAAGTTTCTGGTGAACCTTCAATGGAATCTAAATCTTAGAGAATAATAAATGTTCTCCATCTTTAATAGAATCTGAATCTTCGAGATTGGGAAATTTTCTCCACCTTCAAACTCAATGTATGTATGTTGATTCACCAAACTTTGATACAAGAATATAATAAAGTGCAAATCTCGTTTTTGCTTGGAAGAGAAAAGAAAATGTCAGGTTCTGGCTAAATATGAAAGATACTTCATGATCAAGTACTCAATTTACTCAACATTTATCGTGTTGTAAACATCCTCAACCCATAGAAATCTTATTATATTAAAGCTACAAAAGACACAAATTTACGAAAAATTCACAGTCAATACGGCTGATTGTCTCGGAAAACCCACCTCAAAATCATTTAGAGAACACACTATGGAGGCTATGGGAAAACCTCCAAATCACGAAAATTTCACCACCCTGGCACCCCTAGAGCCCCCCAAATTTGTTCGATACATTTTAATAAGTTGATAGACGTTGATATTTATTTGGAACGGCCCTCTCCAATGCTATTCCACTATGTTGAAAATTCTCGTCCAATCACTAACGAGCAGCCATTCCACTCCCATTTTTGTGTCGACCAATGAGACGACTAATTGAAGTTTACTTCTACAAAATGGCGGATTGTGAACTGTGAGCTACAAAATGGCAGATTGTGAACTGTGATTGGTGGGAGAGTTTTGTGACGTAGTATTCAGCAGTTGACGATGATGCGATTTGGTTTCGTGAACATTGTTTCAAATTCTTCAAGAACTGTATAACCTAGAGATAAAATGTACACAACAACAAACTGAACCCAAATGCTGCAACACACTCAGACGTCTATCTGTATGCAATCGTTCGATGTTTTCTCACTCTTTCTGAATTCAAATGCATGTGGACATTATATTCCGCAAAAAATTGTTTCTCCACGTTTTATTCATTACTATACAAACTCCATTTATTCAAATGCTTCATTCCGAATTCAACTTCACATATTTTGAATTCTCTTCAAAATATCTCTATCATTGGATTATCTCTCCCTCTTCAGGTATAGAACATTCTCAATTCTACTCAGATTATTCCCAGGTCTCTCTGGAATCCATTCTCTTTTGAAGCATCATCCCCTATCATATCTAAATAAACCATATTCCATCAGTGCCTCCCAAAAAACATCGCCTCCAACCCAAAAGAATCCAATCATAACAAATCACTGTATGTCTCAGCAAGCTCACACATCATGCTATTCATTGCATTTTTCCACACCAACACCCCCATCCCTAATACTACTCCCCCAACAATTATCATTTCATTCAATCCACACAACCCCAATCAAAAAAGGGTGTAAATAATTCCTCGTATCCCCTAGCGGCTGAGGGATGCTCGAAACAACAGCATCTGGGTTGGAAAACATACACACCTCACTGTTTTGCCGGGGGAAATTCGAATCCTGGTAGAGGAAATTCGGAACTGGGAGCAGGGAATTCAGTGGCGCCACGTTGGCAGCACTGTAGGCGAAGGCGGGAGGAGCGGAGCGACGCGTTTTCAATTCAGTCGGCGCCCAGCCTCCGAGGTGAACGTTTGTGTCTGACGCGTTTGAGGTTAGGGGTGTAAACTACGCTCGCGTGCACGCCACAATTTTCCAGCGGGTTTCCCGAGCAGCGGCCGTGGTTTCCCGGTTTTTCCTCCCGTTGTGTGTGTGGGGTGGTTGCTTACCGAAACCCCCCTTCCCCAACAACCCCTAAAACTAGAGGGGTGCGCGCAAGTCGCGAAAAAAATCAATACGCGTCGTTGGTGTTTTTTCTCTCCACAGAACATCGTTCTCGCGCTCCTCTCCTCCTCTCCCACACCTCCTCCTCCTCCCCCTCCTCCTTGGAGGAACGCTGCCGGGCTTTAACAAGTGTCGTGTCAGTTACATAGACAGAGAGTCACTCGCTCGGTTGGGTTATTTCACACCTCCAGTTGTGCTTCACCCTCCAACTCGTGGTTCGCCCTATCTTGCCTCCCTGTCTAATTGACTGCGTCTGGTTGTGATTTATCAGAGTTGTGGTGTTTATGTGTCAGTGTTCAATTGTGTTTGTATTAGTGAACGATTATGTCACTATCACAACGTACAGTATATTATGTTTATATTATTGAACGATTGTTAAATCGTGTTTGAGTAGTAGGTTTAATCTCTGACTAGGTTATAGAGAGATGTCTAAATCAGATACGATTAGTATGATCATAGATCATAGATCATAGAAAACTATGGATTCTATCGATTGTTTATTCTTCACATCACTACACGGTTGTTAAATCGTGTTTGAGTAGGAATCTGTCACTAAACTTGGATGTCTAAATCTATGTACGATTAGTATGATCATATCTTGAATGATTATAGGATCATGATTAGATAGAATTCTATGCTTATATTCAGTAGCAGAGAAAACTTATACAGATTGTTCATTCTTTATGTCACTATACGATTGTTAAATCGTGTTTGAGTAGGAATCTGTTACTAAACTTGAATGTCTAAATCTGTGTACGATTAGTATGATCATATCTTGAATGATTATAGGATCATGATTAGATAGAATTCTATGCTTATATTCAGTAGCAGAGAAAACTTATACAGATTGATTATTCTTTACGTCACTACACGATTGTTAAATCGTGTTTGAGTAGGAATCTGTGACTAAACTTGAATGTCTAAATCTATGTACGATTAGTATGATCATATCTTGAATGATTATAGGATCATGATTAGATAGAATTCTGTGCTTATATTCAGTACCAGAGAAAACTTATACACATTGTTTATGCTATGGTAACTAGTAGATAGATTCTACCTTGAAAAATAATGTGCTTATATCGGAATCGTACATAGAATAGAATAGAATTGAAAAAACGTTTATTGAATGAATAATCTACCTTAAGCAAACCTCAAAGAGGCTGCTTGACAAGGTACTATATACAAAACATGTAAATTCATGGAATAAAATATTATTATTATCATCATCATATATCCTATACTAAACAGTTAATTAGGTAGGAATCTCAGCCTATAGATAGTTTGATAGATTCTCATTCTTTCAAGAAAGTACGCAAGAATTAATAAACGAACAGAAATAATTCTAGCAAGGTGAGACAACCTTGTGTGGGACTGTCCATCTCTGAGTTGTGATTGACAGGCCAGCCATGTGGGTCTACAAGTTTGATAGATTCCACATACGATATCTTCATATTTATTTATTTATTTATTTATTTATTTATTTATTTATTTATTTATTTATTTATTTATTTATTTATTTATTTATTTATTTATTTATTTATTTATTTATTTATTATTTATTTATTCCATTGGCATTACAGATCATAATTATAATAAATATAATATGATTGGGAGAAGACAACAGGCATAGCCCAAAACTGTCTTCTCCCAAATTTTTACAAATAAAAGTTTCAAAAAGAATAAGGTCAAGATTTCACTTTCACTTCAAAAAGTCCAATTTCATATGCTCTTATTGTTCATGAACGTCATTCATATTTAAATTTAGTGTCTTATCAGTTGTGTCATTCTTGTTCAGTTAACTTGATTTATTGAGATTATTTTATGTTCTTATCAGGGCATTTAAATACAAGTGTGTTTATACTGGAATGTGCTCGATTGGGAAATATTGTATCATCCAGGCTACTTGTTTATTGAAGTTACTAGTAGTTTTCCTTCAATACTAGTGTTTAATGACAATTTTCTATCTTGAAAATAGGCCCTGGAGTAACTTACAGAGATTTCGTAAACGTAGTTTTCAATAGTTTTCCTCGTTTCCTGTTAATTTTTAATTATTTTCATACGTTCCTATTTCCACAAAATATAAGCTTCATTTCATTTTCCACTCCCCGATCATCACCATGTCTGTTTTTGGAGTTGCTTTCGTCATCAAACGCATTATTTCCTCATTTGTTTGACTCTAGAATTGTTATTATTCCTTTGTTTTCACATTGAACTCTAGAATTTCTGTCGTGTATCAATCAATTTTCTCAGCAAAATATAATTTATTAGTTGTCAGCTGAATAAAGTTTTTGTTTTCAAAATATAGTGTTAATTGGCAGTTGATAAGAAGTTTCCAAACTACTGAGTTCGCTTCTAATATTATTGTCTTGGAATATTAGGAGAAAGGTTTCCTCTTATTTATTTATACATTCATAGTTTCAATATTATTCTCAACTATGAGTTTTTTACGATTCATGTACGAAAAATCATTGAATTTTGAAGTTTTGACCAACTGAGATCAGATGAGACTTGACAGTTTATTTATTTATTTGTTCATGGACAGAATTAATATTAATAATTAAAATTTTTTATAATTAAAAATTAATATTATGGGAGAAACTTGCTTATTCAAATGATATCAACCGAAAGGTTCTTTAGAGTCTGATCACCACCTCCGTAAACGAAGCCGTAGTGCATTCGTGTGACGTCAGCACAGGTAGGGCTCCTAAACCAATAAAAATTCGTTGATTTCAGCTGATCTATATCAGCTAGTGTTTGGATTGGTGTAGGAGCCCTACCTGTGCTGACGTCACTCGAATGCACTACGGCTTTGTTTACGGAGGTAGTGGTCTGGTACGGGGATTAGATTATCAGAATCTCTCATTTTCATAATGAGACATAATGAGATGCTTGCTTTTTTAAAGTTTTCAACCAGTAGTTTGATGCAGGAATTAAAATTTCAGAATTGAATGAAAAAAACTAAGAAGTTGTCAAAAAACCACTGATTTATTGATAATTAGAAAGACCGGTTTCGGTTATTACACCATTGTCAATCTCTGATAAACTGATATATCTCTGATATTGTCAATCACTGTTTATCAGAGATTGACAATGGTGTAATAACCGAAACCGGTCTTTCTAATTATCAATAAATCAGTGGTTTTTTGACAACTTCTTAGTCTTTTTCATTCAATATGAATAATTACCACAATATCAACTTCTCAACTACACAAAAAAGATTTTCAGAATGTCATATTTCTGTAGGAAGTCAATCTACATCCACATACAATTATTGGGTTGCAACTATTCAATTCATTTGTTCCATCATGTTTTAAAATGTCATTTTTCATGTCGATAATATCTCCATTGAGTTACATTGGTTGATAACATTGTTTGAGTTGTATTCGAATGGAGGAATCAAATAGCTGAATTATGACTTAAAATATCATTATCCATGTTGATAATATCTCTATTGAACTACATTGTATGGGCTGCTATCGAATAGAGGAAACACGCAAATCTGATACAATCTTTGTGTCGCATACACTGGGCTCGAAATTAGACAAAGTGAAATAGATAGGATATGAAAGGATAAAAAGGAAATAGGATAAGCAGGATGTGGTATACTCTTATCAAGGTTTTACGTGGAAAACGTTTTTCCTCTACGTGAACGTACATAAGTTGTGACGTGTCCGTAGTGAAATTCATTTAAACTTCTAACATTCGTTGAATGGGAAGCATATTATATTTATAAGGAAAATACTCCTTGAAGGAGCTTTCAACAGGACTTAAAGGAGGATAGTCTAGGAACTTTTAAGGATGACTGCCTGAAGCTTTCAATTGAATATCACAGTAGTATAGCCTGCTATAGTGCGGTCCACGTTATAATGACAGTATTCGATCAACTTTGGTTTTGCTATCCTTGTCTATCATTCGACAAAGCCGGTGGTACTATCCTTTTCTAGGTCCACAACAATGCCAATTATGTTTTTGACAGTGTAGAAATATAATTAACTAGCCGTCAGGCTCGCTTCGCTCGCCATATCCGTCTAGCCAGGGGGCTCCGCCCCCTGGACACCCGACTGGATCGTACAAAAATGAGATCAGCGGGCTCGCTTCGCTCGCCTGCATTTAGACCTCAGCGGAACCTCTGTACCGAATTTTAACGTATTATGTCAATTTGATCTCGAAAAACACCTGTTACTATATCGGCGTATCTTTGGCGAAAAAATTCTTCCACCTCAGCCAAACCTGTGTACTGATTTTTTTTTATATATTTCCATCAATTATTGAAAAAGGTGAGAAAACAAGCTGAGAAAACGCTAATTTTGGCTAATTGGATAAATTGGTATTTAGGAGGTCCTGGATAAATGCATTTCAATCTTCAACTTGGTGCTAACCTAACAAAGTCAACTCAACTTAATGCCAACCTGACAAAATTTTTAATTTAGTTACCAGAACAACTGTTTCGAAGAGATACTCTCTCTAGATTTTAGTTCTATATTAACATATGGTATGGTCATTCCAATTATAATTTTAAGATATTGGAATAAAAAGAATATACATGCTAAAAGAACTTTAAACCCTTAAAAACCACCCTTAGAGATAAAATATCTTATCTTAAAAGATTTCTTAGTGCGCCTCTAAAGGGCCAACTGAACATACCTACCAAATTTGAACGTTTTTGGTCCGGTAGATTTTTAGTTCTGCGAGTGAGTGAGACAGTGAATGAGTGAGTGATTTCGCTTTTATATATATAGATAGATAGATTAATGCGGAGAATCGACATCGCTATTCTTCTATCTTCATCCACTGCCATTATAACGTGGACTTCACTATAGACGTTTTGAGATTCAATAGTACACATAATTTTTAACTTGTGATAGTCGAGCTACATGGATACAGTATTTTGACAAATCTACTCTGATACTTGACATATATCATGATAGCCTACTATCATTTCTAATCTATTCAAGCTTATTCATCTCAATTGCATCACGTCTGTTTTATTTTTATTCTATGACAATAAATTCTTGAATAAAAACACAAATCTGTTGTCAAATTCTACACTGTTTTATTTAGTACACGACCAAGGTTTCGAAACCGTGTGGTCACGAAACCGTGTAGAAATTGACAACAGTGAATTTGTGTTTTTATTCAATTATGGAACGGTTCTAAAATATTCACAATGACTCAGTCGAATTTTGACAATAAATTCTATATAATTTATTGCTATATATTTTGTAATAATTTTTATGATTTGTGACTCTGTCCACAAATAAATAAATAATTCATATTATGTCATGCTGAAAGCATAGGCTTATAATAGTACAGACTACACCATTTATGTAAATAATGAGAAAGTACTCAATTCCAGTTTTCTCAATTGTATTTATAATGATGAGGCCTCAACGTACGTAATTTCATTGGTACTCCATGATCTAAAAAAACATTTCAAACTCAATTTTCAATTCAGATGAGATACACCAAACAACAGTACTATAGTGTGACTATACTGCCAAACAACAGTACCATATCTTATGATCTCGATTAAGTATGAGATGTGATAGCACTTCAGATAAGAACGTTAACATCATAGAGCCTTGTCATTCTTATTAGTAAAACACCACTTTATAAGGAAAAGAACACTTCAGATCAGAACTTGAACACTTATGAGAATTTTTCACGATTCTATCGATTAGTTTATCCACATACGACAAAGATAACACTGTAGATAAGAACTTCAGAACAGTTCTCAGATACGAGAAATTAGTGAAGAATGTGAAATAACAAAAGTTCATTGAAAATAACTGGCATTCTAGATTACTGACCTAAAACACAAAAACATTCCACTAAACCACAAAAAACATTTTTAAAAATTGACTTAAATAGCACAAATATTGATTTAAATAGCTTAAAACCCGACTAAACTACTCAAAAACCAACTCAAATAACTAAAAACCCGACTTTCCTTCTCGAAATATTAGTGTACATTTATTTATAACCAATGAGACAGAGCGGAGACATCTCTCCCGGACAAACTTGTGTTCTGCTTATTTATAGACTCACTGCAGCGCTGAGAGAGAAAGATAATAGGACAGGGAGTGGGATAGTCTGAGAGGGAACAGTAGGACAGGGAGAAGGACAGAATGAGAGGGAATAGTAGGAAAGGGTGAAGGATAGAGCGAGATGGAACAGAAGACAGGGTGAAGGATAGAGTGAGAGGGATTAGTAGGACAGGGTGAAGGATAGAATGAGAGAGAATAGAAGACAGGATGAAGGATAGAATGAGAGAGAATAGAAGACAGGGTGAAGGATAGAGTGAGAGGGATTAGTAGGCCAGGGTGAATGATAGAGTGAGAGGGAAGGTGCGAGAGACGTAGGAAAAGCGAAAGGGAAGGAAGAGTTCATGTTGAAATTTTACAGGCAGCGATTATTTATTTTTGTTTTTTTGTAGAGAGAATCGCTCTGGTTTGGGTGATGTATGCCATGGAAGCTTATTCTCTGACAGAGTGTTGAACGAATTTATTTGTTTAATAGCATTCTGATAAACTGTGTTTGTTTTTCTGTTATAAAGGAAGCACTGAATAAATAGAAATTGTGGGGGATAATATGTGAATTTAGAAACAATGTTATAAATAAACAATTGCCAATGAATGTTAGAGTCACCAGGGTGGGGGGTAAGGAAGCAAAATGTTGTGTATTACAATATCGTAGCATACAATCAATTAACTGAAATAATATTAAAAAAACAATAATTTTAAGGGGTTTTTAATAGTTTCTATAACTGGTTCAATGATCAATATCAAGATCTATGTCTTTCTCGATGGATTTGACGGTTATTGAATACCTGATGTTCAATGTTCAATGTTTATCTTAACCTTTTAGCTTTAGTCAACTTGAAAATGTGACCGGTGTGGTCACGAAACCTTGGTCGTGTACTAAATAAATCAACAGTGTAGAATATGACAACATATTTGTGTTTTTATTTAATTTCAGTTATGAATACATTGTCGAAACAATGTTATGAATAAACAATTGCCAATGAATGTTAGAAGAACTTGTATGTAAGAGAGATACTGCAATAGAACAAAATATGGATTAGAGGAAAATCTCTCATCATAAACGAATAATAGTGAATGATAGGATCTTTTTATAAGAGAGATTTATATCAGGGACGAGATTATTCGAATTTAAGGTTGATTTCAATTTGTTTATGAAGATCATGATTTATCAAGGACCTGATTAATAAGTGATTGATCTAAGTTAGGAATTCAAATTATAATCATCAAAAAACAATATTTTCCCATAGATTACTGCTATATGCATTAATATTACTTTTGAATAAAACGAATGGTTCAGAGCTATTTATATATCACTTCTTTATATTAAAAAGAACTCCTAGCAGTCAGATCTTTTACAATAAATGAATTAATCACTCACTGTGACAACGAGATATCGTTATTTTGCAAAAAGTGATTCAATAATAAGCAGTTTGTGATGGAAAACAACATTCAAGAATGCTATTAATATATTTTCTTAAAATAAGTTTTGCAAAATATGTTGGAAACTAATCTATTTCTTATAACTTAACTTATAAACTAATGATTCATTTAACTAGCACATTCAACTGAACAAAAACACGAACTAATATCCTGAAGTGAAATAAACTTCAAACTTTCAGAATAAAATTCTTCTTATAAATAAAATTTATTCTACTACCGATTTAACCAACTCGGACAGTTTAAAGGGAATTCCACTGTAAAACACTTTTATCGTTCATAGAACACACCTAATCAATCAGGTATGTCTTTCCCAAACACTTTAATGTTCTTCCAATTGATGAAGCAATTTTCGCAAACTATTAAAACTGGCAAACATTAATAATGGAGAATTTACTTCGAACTTTCAGAATTGTTTGAATGGGGAGCATTGATTTTATTTTCAACGAAATCTGACAAGATAAGGTGAATTTCTCTGTAGTGGAACTCACATCAAATTTTCAGCATTGTTTGTATGGGAATCATAGATGCTATTTATAAGGAACTGCTGACAGTAAAAAGTATTGCTTCTCCAGTAGTATTATTATCATTAAAGCAGGGGATGTGATTTTCGAAATGCAGTCTCATTAGAGCCTGTTCACAAACAGTAATAAAAATTCTAGTAATAAACTTTTATGACGCCGTAATCGTTAACTATACTGTCCCGAAGAAGTAATAATAAAATAAGCACTCTAACCTCTGCAAAGAGTACAGTAATATAATTCTGTAGATACAATACTATTCCAAGTGAAACCAGAATTACATAACATCAAATTGTGAGATTCTCTTCAAACTGACAGCAATTCTTATAAATTAACTTCAAAGCTTCTCATTTAACAAATGCTGTGGAGAGTATCCTAGTAGGATTGGTCGTATTTCCAGGCTACCATTGCATATAAACTGCAAATGCACTCTAGTTGGCACTGACATCAATGCAAATTCAATTCTCTTGTTCAACAAAAATGCTATAACTGCAGAAAATATGCATAGAAAAACAATTATGGACAATAAATCCAAGTAGAGTTGTTAAATTTGTGATAGAAACTATTGATACGTGAGATGTTGGTTTAATCAGAATTCACAACTCGCAATTAATAATAATTCCAACAGATATTTCTAGATTTTTACTGCTTTATTCCGTGTTAGATGGTTGGTTGTTCGAGATTGATATCAAGTTTAATGGCGATTTTAATTATGCTGTCTATAGGTTCAATGTGCCTCATTACTTATGTTGGCTTTCAATGAGGCTATCATGAGATCAACTGTATCATAAATATGAATGATAATGATTTGATGTCAACAGGCACTTGGAACAGTAGACTATTCTAGAAATTATTCCAATATCTTGCATTAGATTTTTATTATGGAATAAATTGATACGGAGTTCTAGCACTGTAAAATGAAGGTCAATAAATTAATAACACATAAAATCCCTATAAAATACCACAACAAGCGTTCAATATAAATTTTAATTTTCCGTTGTTGAATGAAACTATCCTGGATTCAGATTAAACCAACAACATCTCACGTAATAGTTATTTGTGCAACTAGTGCGCAAAGTGACAGTTTGCTGCACCGAAAGAAACGTTTACGCCCGAGCCGTAGGCGAGGGCGGAATGGTTTCTTGAGTGCAGCAGAAGAACTTTGCGCACGTATTTCACATTAAGTTTTTCCTACAGTTACCATTGAATATGAAAAGTGGGTAATTATGGGTAAAATTGCCTGAAATGCATCAAATGTTTTTCTGTGTAATTTTATTATTGATAAAAACCTTAATCCTAAAATCCTAAAGTCCTCGTTGTCCTCAGTTATAATATATAATGAATAATAATTAGCGCGTTGTGCTTGGTTGCACGTCTGCTCACTATAGCAGCCACAGCAGTCACTGTTACCAACTTCATTTTGATTTTGCTGCACTGTTGCTCCATATAACCTACTAAGTATTTTGCGTTGCCATGTTGCAAATCTGGAGTGCAGAAAAATTTTTCCCGCACTAGAGCGGAAAAGTGATTCTTTGCGTTCTGTAATCAGTGCAGCAATGGCCACTTTTCAACGTAACTGTAGGAAAAAATAATTTCTATCACAAATTTAACAACTCTACTTAGATTTATTGCCCATATTTGTTTTTCCATGCATTTCTAATTGGATTATTCTCATGAACTACAAATAACAGTTAATAGGAACTTGTAAGAATAACAAGATACCGATTGCGGTATTCACACCTTTCCTAATCACTTTTAAACCAATAGGGAAGTGGAGTTCATCAGAATATAATAGTCATGAGGAAGCGATATGATTGGTAGAGGGTGAACTACAAGTTGAGCGTCTGTCATTGGCCTACACAAGCCACTCCCACAATTGTTTAAATGTCACAGCAATGGCGACTCGTGCATTAAACACTAGACAGAGTAATTATTGAAATTGTTGAATATTCACAAGTAACAAATATTTTTTGTTGAAATACAAGAAGATCGTCCCAATTCACATCGTTCCTTACTAATAATGATTACTTGTTACATAATTACTGTCCAAGGGATAACTTTTTCAATTCCTCATAAAAATAGATTATAAATTATAGATTAGATTAAATATATAATTACTGTCAAGGGATAACTTTTTCAATTCCTCATAAAAATATATTCTTTTACGTCTTTATTGGAGAACAGGCTATTAATAAAATAGAGGAATAATTTAAAATTATAATATCAAAGTTCCTAAACTTTTAGTTATCAACCTCCCAGTTTTTAATGAATTGCCACTTCATATGAAGTCAAATTGATGTAGATGTAGATTATTCAGTTTGAAAAATTTTATAATCATGGAATCAATACAATGAACGCTATAATGTAGGAACGAGAAACAGACAGTTCAAAAGAACTATTAATCTATTAATACAGATTAAGTGTCCATTAAATATTAATGAAGTACAGATTGAAGAAATTAAGAAAATATCATCACAATATTCAACTCCCAGTAATCACAGTTTCATCAACAATAACCTATAATCACAAAATTATTCAAATCAGATTTCAATAAGCAAGAAAAGTAACGGTTAATCAAGTCCCACATATTGTTGAAGTTCACTTATTTCCTACATTCAGATATCAAAAATTAGATGGGCGTGTTAAGTATTGGAAATTATTCAAATGTTGAGATTAAAATCAATTACATTTCTTGTAACAATAATAAATTCAAGTTGAGATCCAAACGATTATTAACGATGATTTAATTAATTTCTTTTAAAGAGTTGTAGCCTACGTTCGATTATTGAAATTAGCTTTTTGTCAACGATAATTGGTACAAACAAGAAGGATAACGGTTAATCAGAACTTGACTATCAATTATATTTGTTATTGATAGCCCAATAAACCAACGTGCTATAAGTAATGAATTTATTATAGGTTGCTGTTTTCGTAGTGCCTCCCTTTCCACCATCTAATAGCCTTTGCTACAAGCAAGCGGTTGTTGCTAGAATAAAATACAGTTATTAGGTTCGCAAATTATACAGAACTGGACAAGAATTGCAAACGATTTGGTTTTGCGGCTTCTCTACTTTTATCAATCAGTTTTTGTTTATTTATTCACTGTGGTCTACAATCTAAGAGCTGTGATCATGAATATAGTCATGATTTTTTAAAAAAATTCAGTGGTTTTTAAATCATTTATCTTGAAGTATCATATTGTATGTTTCAATTAAATTGTGAACATTCTACCAGCGGAGTCAAAATTTAGAGATATCGTCGAACGTTTTTAAGTCCCCTCGAATAGCCTGCTTGTGGATTTTCAAAATATTCATTTATTGTACAAAACACTGTAATCATGATATATTGTAATGAATTGATAAAATCATATGTTAATTGGAACGTTGCTATTGATTCGGAATAAATAGTTCAGTTCTCGATTTGGCCTAAAATGGCATCAAGCTTACTAGTAGTTCTGTGAACAGTAGACCTCACGAAGTATTCTCATCCACGAGAACCTTATTGAAACTATAGACATTATGGAAATACAGCAATAGACTGGCTTCTCCACACATCTGTGTAATCACTTGTCAGCTGATTTATTATGAATAATTCTATAGTCTGATTTTTACTCTACTAGCAGTTCTGTGAACAGTAGACCTCACGCAGTAAAAGTACCTGATTAAAACTATAGACCTTATGGAAATACAGCAATAGACTGGCTTCTCCACACATCTGTGTAATCACTTGTCAGCTGATTTATGATGAATAATATTCTATAGTCTGATTTCAACTCTAATATTGGCGTATGAGGGAGGCTCCTTTTTCCTTTTATATTATCCTTGAAATGCAAAATTTTCAAAATCCTTGTATATACGTCGACGCGCAATTAAAAAAGGAACATACCTGTCAAATTTCATGAAAATCTATTACCGCGTTTCGCCGTAAATGCGCAACATTTAAACATTCAAGCATTAAGAGAAATGCCAAACCGTCGACTTGAATCTTAGACCTCACTTCGCTTGGTCAATTATAACGATAACCATGGGGGAAAAACTAGGCTGAGGATGTATCATTTCTCTCCAATATTTTGATAAAAAGTTGAATTTGTCAAAAGGATGTATCATTCCTCTCCAATATTTTGATAAAAAGTTGAATTTGTCAAAAGTATTATCAGGCTATGAAATCACACATAGCTCAAATCTCTTGAATATACCAACTTAAAATTACTTAACTATACTTCTACAACACTCTTATAAATCAATATTATGTGACGTATCGGGAAGTAAGCTTATACAATTCCATTACGTTAAAAGAAGCTCTGCGATTTTTTATTCAGTCAGCACAATTTGGCTTTCTAGTGATCCTGATGTTATTATTGGAAATTAAAAAGGAAAATAAATTTAAATTAGATGTGCATGAGGAGCTGTCAAAACCCATGGTTCATGACAATTACTTAGTTAATGTAATAATCGATAATATGATCACTTGACAATATCTAGTATACTGTTTCTATTGTACAAACATTCCTACTTCAAATCCGAGCTCAATACTTCAAACTAAAACTAACAATGGGAATAAAAATCTAGCACTTATTGTAAAATTTTCTTTGAACTGTCAGTGTTCCTCATAAATAACATCAATGTTTCCCATTCAACCAATGCTGACAGTTTAACGTGAATCTCACAATAGAACCCTGAATACTGATTGTATACCATTAGCACGATTTTATTTAACAGCAATGTGTTAATGTGTTGTCTATTTAACACATAGTCAAAAATATGTTTGTGTATAGGAGGGAAGAAGGTTGTATCTTATTTTAGAAAACGATCTGGGAGATTTTTCAAATTTAGTTTAATAGTGTGGGGCCCTCTTACTTTTATGATTGTGTTGTTTAGGTTGTTTTGATAGTTTGGTGGTTGTTTCTAACGTTTTTTCTTGATGTTTAGTTTTTTCAAGAGCCTTAGTAGCAGGAACAATGTAGTGAGTTATCAATGCAGTTGCATTGCGTGGTTTCATCATCCTATCCACTATTATACCGTTCAGTATTTATCTCTTATAATAATATAGTGTGACCTGGCTGGCTCAGGTCTGGTGTCAGAGTTTTCAGGTTGTACCTGATCAGTTTCAGGGCCTCTGACATGACCTAACTGCTGGTTTATAGGCAGCCGGGATCGAGTGCTTAGCATGTCCATCCGAAACACGTTATCTAGTTCATCATAGGTCGAGTCTTACCTCATGGATATGTGGTCCAAATGGTTATTATTCACGACTATGTATTGGTTAATACCAAGTTTGTACGTTTCGATTGATGATATTGAGTTTCATTCCAATTTTGCCTGTTTTCAAGAGTCATTTCAGATCTCATTGGGTCATTCAATGGGCTCTAACTAGAGTCAAATTCAAGGTTATTAGAATGAAAATGATTTTATGAAAAAAATAATATTCTATCCAGAATAATTTTAGCGTAATCCGAAAAAACAGAAATGTATCTTTCAAACAAAAGCAAGCTTCTCACATTCTCTCAATTATCTGATTAAAATTAATCATAATGCTCCTATTTTTCATGAAATTAATTGATTTTTCCAGATTGATGAACTTAAAACGTGGTCTTTAACGGCTATAAAAAGTTGTGAAGTATTAATAATCTGGACTAAAACTTGTTGAATACACAAAAAAACTATCTTCAAAGTGTTATCATCATGGTCAGTGATTTGAAATCTTAATTTTCCAAGTAGATTTCGGTTGATTTCCCTCGCATCACTCTGAAAAACTCGAGGAAAACTAGTTTTGATAAATGAAAAACAATCTACAATGTGTTACCGTCATACTCAGTGAATTGGAATCTCTATAGTTCCAGTAGATTTTCTGAAAAACTCGAGGAAATCTCAAGGAAAACTAGTTTATATAAATGAAAAACTATCTACAACGTGCTACTATCATACTCAGTGACTTGTTATCTCTATAGTTCAACTACATTTTCTCGACTTCTCACAGGAAAACTTGGGGTAAACCCAGAATTTGCAAAGCTCGCCTCAAAATCACAGTGAAAGTGGGAACCACCGATGTGGGGGCTGTCCCCGGGCCCGGACCCCCCACCCCTGCCCAGGGGGTCAAAAAGATGACGTCACAAAACTCGGGGGGCAGCGCTACTGCCCCCGGGGAACCACCTCTGAAGGCGGCACCCGCCCCTGTGGTACCCAAAACTTGTACCATAGTTAACACTCCTCTAGTCAAAAGGCGGAAAAAATTGGTTACTAAAAAAATTACAAACAATAACAACAACGAAAGTGAAAAAGTGAGGAAAGAGGTTTTGGATAAAATTATCAACAATAATAACGTTTGTGAGGAGAAAGAGAAACTAGTTATTGTGAATAATAGTGATAGTAGTACTGTTACGACGAATAATAATAGTTTGAAAACAGTGATTGTTACATTGACTACTCCGATTGCAACGACTACAATAACTGTTAATAATGTGCCCAATATCAATGGGAGAAGTGGCGAGAGTCAGCTAGCTCGTGCCTTCTTCAATAGTGCTAAACAGGTAGGATTATTTCAAATTTCTAAAATTTTTAATGTGCATTTTTGCTTGCATTTGTTCTATTTGGAGTTTTGAAGAGAGTTTATCATATACAAATAGAATTAGCTATTATGAAGAAGGGTTCATCATCAGCAAATCACCTATTAGAGTACTAACTTTACTCTTCATTTTCACAATGCATTTGTTGTATTTAGAGTTTTGAAATGAGTTGATCATATACATATAAAATTATCTATTATGGGATAGGGTTCACCATCAACAAATCACTTATTAGAGTACTAACTTCACTCTTCATTTTCACAATAATTACACTTATAGGTGCGTACAGACCTATGCGCCACGAACATGTTTATTTCACTTTTCATCAGCTGATCATATCTGTATATTACTGTATATTACAAATACAGATATAATGAGAATAGCATCAGCTGATGATAAGATAGTGAAATCAAAGACCTTAAAGATGCATAGACTCACATGCAGTGCTAGTGTCGTACTTGGAATTGAAATCGGCCATTGAGGGGGCAACCTATAAGATTATCACATACCAATGCATTTGTAATCTATAATATCACGAATATTATAAATATAATATCTCGTGCTAAAATACCCCAATGGCGGCCTTCAATTTCAAGTAAGAGCTATCATTGGGAAGGCATAGGCATTGTGGGTCTATATATCTCTTGAAGGTCTTTGAGTGAAATACTCGTATGTTCACAGCGCATAGGTCTGTGATGCTCCTTTTTATTTAAAAGATGAAAAAAAGACTGACCTTATAGAATTCTAGAGTTTATGAATGTGCATTATAAATGTTGAAAATTTTCTATATTAGGTGCATGGAGGTAATTTGCGTTATTATGTTCTTTAATATCAAGATAAATAGATAGATAGATAAATGAGTTTTATTTACACTTTACAATAAAAGTGAAGCAAAGATCTTAAAGAGATATAGACCCACAATGCCTATGCCTTCCCAATGATAGCTCTTACTTGAAATTGAAGGCCGCCATTGGGGTATAATAATATATCTATATATTTGTAGTATCATCGATTACAAAGGCATTGGTATGTAATAATCTTATATAGGTTGCCCCCTCAATGGCCGATTTCAATTCCAAGTACGACACTAGCGCTGCATGTGAGTCTATGCATCTTTAAGGTGTTTGATATCAAGAGGTACCAACGTAAGGGAAGACTATGAATGATAAGTACTGTAAATCGTGTTCCTTCCTTACATCTTTTTATATTAAGGCTCGGCAGGAAAGCCGGGCAAATTCAGAATCTATTAGCCGTTCCTATAAAAAATAGGTTTGGCTAGAAGAAGTACAAAATCTTTGAAGAAGGTTTGTGTGTTTGTGTGATACATACATCAGCTGCACTAGCTTCACTGGGCAGTAGGGATAAAGGCTGATCCCCACATATCAGTATCAGAATCCGTGTCCGGTACAGTGAAAAAATATAATTCACATGAGTTCTTATGAGACCATTTCCACTCAACCCGGCTGAGCGAGTATGAATACTTCCATTAGAAGTCTTGAGAATTATTAATATTTTCACTGTACCGAACTCTCACTGATACTGATCTTTAGGAATGTAGATTGAATCATTATAATTATCTATTTCTTGGCCAGTGTTATAACATTTTTGTGAGTAATATTGTACAAGTTTTGTTATTCCTTAGTCATTGCTATAACATAACATTTTTGAGAGTAATATTGTTCGAGATTTGTTAATGTTGAACCCTCATTCATAATACGATTAACACTAGTACTCGAAATTGTGTCATTCATCTTCAAATAACCTGTAAAATGTCCTTGTTGATGAAAAGATGAAGGTGCGTACAGATATACGCGCCGCGAACATGGGAAATTCACTTTTAATCAGCTGATTATATCTGTATTTTTACAGAAACGGTAAGATAGAGATATAAAAAGCTTGGGATCAGCTGATTAAAAGTGAATTGCTCATGTTCGCGGCGCGTAAATCTGTACACACATTGAAAGTGCGTTAGAGGTTTTCTAGTTCAACAATGCTTTCTCGAAAATTTTAGTTTCGAAAACTGGTATTTCGTATCCGTGAATTTTTGTTTGTAATTTGTGAATTCTCTGGTTGTGGATAAGAATCCAACTTCCATGATCAGTAAGATATACCAACAGTCAATAATTTTGCTTCGAGAGTCTCAATAATTTTTAAAGATGACAATTACGTATCAGAATTCGATTGAAGAGCGATGGAATAATTATTTGAAATTTGATCATGATCAGGCATCACTTAACCGCTTATTCGAAGTCACGAATCTATGTATTATACGCAGGTGGTTCAGTAAATTAATTTCAAGTCACTCTTGTTCTAATTCAACAAATTATTCCTAATCTAATATTCAAATAACAGTTTGAACAATTTAAAAGTAAAACGGATTCAACTAGCCTAGGCCTACTCACTTCAAAGTTTGATAAATTTGTTATCAGCTCAATAAAATTGAAATATAAGCCTGCAGACCTTCTCTACGTCTAAGCCACAGCGACAAACGTGCAGACTTTCGACTATATAGACGTATCGGACATTAGTGAAACGATGCGTTAGGCTAGCTACACACACCCGATTTTTGTTCGTACGGTATTTTTCCGTCCTTATAAATCCTATTAGAATCATGAGGCCGGCAAAATATCGTACGAAGAATATCTATGTGTGTGTGTGCAGGGCTTTAGTGGCCAACCTTAAGGTGCGTACAGATATACGCACCGCGAATATGAGCAATTCACTTTTAATCAGCTGACTATATCTGTATTTTTACAGAAACGGTAAGATACAGATATAAAAAATTTGGCATCAGCTGATTAAAAGTGAATTGCTCATGTTCGCGGCGCGTAAATCTGTACGCACCTTTAGAAACACAAACAATTTCCAAAATCACTTAGTAAACAATACCATGTAATACAGTATTTTGCAGATCGAAAATAATTAAATCGAATTAAATTGAAGCATGATACACTGGTATGCTTGATAGCATTTAAAATATTATATTCCCAGTGTAAACCATCAGAGACAAATAAATAGGTATCTTTATTTCTTCAAGGCTTCTTCAGAATATAAATAAAAATTAAAATCCAAGTATAAAAATATATAAAAGGGTAAAAATACTTCACTTGAATGGGTTACTTTTACAAATTAATAAAAACAATATGGAAACTTGAAGTACCCTTTATTATTTAAAATATTACAACGACTAGTTTCGACTTCAAGTTTCCATATTGTTTTTATTAATAAGAAAGTGTACTTAGACTTCGATTTTTATTTAAATAGGTATCCTTATTCTACGGTATCTTCACTCAAGTCTATGAAACCATGAACTGATCTAGTTTGAGCACATTATGAACTACGAGGTTCTTACGAGGTTGTAGGCTACTCATATTATAATGAATACGAACATAACTCGATTTAATCCTAGACTAGTTTTAACTTTGGTTCAATTTGCTATTAAGTCTTAAGGTGAGTACAGATATACGCGCCGCGAACATGAGCAATTCACTCTTAATCAGCTGACTATATCGGTATTTATACAGAAACGGTAAGATACACATATAAAAAGCTTGGCATCAGCTGATTAAAAGTGAATTGCTCATGTTCGCGGCGCGTATATCTGTACGCACATTTAGATTGATACACAACTGCCCTGTCAAATTCCTTCACAAAATCATTTCCCAATTCCACCCAATTTTAAAGAAACACATATCTTTGAACTTTAAATCTGAAAGAATTCTTGTAGGCTTCATAGCACTTTGTAATGAATGCGCACTTTGCTTGATTTGATCCTTGATTAATCTCAACTTGGTTCAACTGTTGATTACCTAAGTCTCGGGTCAAATCCAGCACAGTTAGCATTCATTATAATATGCTATGTAGCCTACAAGAATTCTTCCAGATTTAAAGCTCAAAGAAACTGCAACTGCCCTTGCAAGTTCTTTCACAAAATCCTATTCCAATTTTATTTCCTTTCAAAGAGTACTTGATGAAATGAGAGAATTCAATATAGTATAGATAAAATCATTTGAATAAGTCAGGTTGAAAGATAAAGGAATATAACTAATATAATTATTATTTAACGAAAATCCTAAATAAATGCTGTAAATCACCCCGAAGACTTCTGCTACTGCAGACATTGACAACAGGGTTAACAGCTAGATGAAAATTCTATGAGAACTACTATCAAAAAATTATTTGCCAGCCCGGGAATCGAACCCGGTATCTCCGATTTGCTATTCAGGAATGCTTACCCTTACACCAAACTGACATTGCATTCTCTATTTAATTCCATCTGGGAATATAACTAACATATTAGGAATAACTAAGGAATATGTTAGTTATATTCCTTTATCTTTCAACCTGACTTATTCAAATTATTTTATCTATACTATATTGAATTCTCTCATTTCATCAAGTATTCCTTTCAAATTATACATCTTATTCACATTTAACGAGCTTTCATCAAGTTTTCTCTCATTTACAAGTGTGTCAACACATTCCACTTTTGAGAACAATGCCATACAATGTTGATGACTATTGACAAATTCAACATACAGATAGCATCAAACCATTTCGAAGACAATAGGACTCCTTTTTTCTACAAGTGACCATTGTAACAAACATTGAAGAGTAGTCATTTTCAAGATTGATGGCACCTCTTCGAACAGATGACAATCGAACAACTCAGTGACGGAGAATTTTGATAAGAATCGAACAGCTCTGACACACATCATTGATGAGCGTGACATATTGATGATAATCATGATTGCTGGCAGCCAATGGGAGAGCGGCACGACATGCAAATATGGCTGATGCAACTTGGGAGTTATTTGCCGCATGTATGAGTGTGAGAGCGAGACCTTCTGTCGCTCTTGTTGAAAATGCTATGAATTATTGAGCGATACTCTTTTCCCTGTCTTTTATCCCTCTTGAAACTGGTATTCGTCTATGTATTATCAGTTTCTCCCTTTCTCTTATTCCCTTTTGGATCTCATTTGTTTTACAATGTCCTTCATTTTAATCGGTGTTGTTACAATAAGTTGCTTTGTTGCAAAGGCTGACATGTTTGTTTGTTTTTTTTTTTTTGAGTAGGTAACTTCGACTCAGCTAATAGCTTATGAAGTACCTCAATCATAACTCTGACGCTAAATAATGTTTTTGTTAGTTTTTAATTATTTTCATTCATATAAATAGAATTAGAAGATAATATTTTATTATGTATTTTGGTTTTTTATTTTTTCAAAATTATTGTACTGATTTTTTAAGTTCATTTATTTCTGTTTGTAAATTGCCAGTGTTATGAATAAATTTCAATTTCAATTTTTTCACTTCACTTACTGTCATCTTTTCACTGAGTTTTAGTTTATTTACTTGAAATCTAACTTTAACCCTACTACACCCAACTCTACTTTAGCCTTCAACCATATCTCATTCGTCTTTGGTTGTACGATGTTTTGATTAGTTTCAACTTGTAATTGTTTTGGAGGGTCTAGTGTGAGAGAGGGCCGGCTGCGCCCTAACTTCGCCCTCCCAGGTATTTAATAAAGGCAGCTAATCAATCAATCACTCCTTATGAATGGTTGGGAAGGGTACAACAGGCTCAAATCCTTTCTCTTCTATTATTCTGTATTATTCATCCCATCTCTTCTATTATTCTGTATTATCTATCCCTCTTGTTGTTTATCCACTTGATTTCTTCATTTTAAATCGTTCACACATTATGTTACAATAATCTGCTCCTAAAGGTGCGTACAGATTTACGCGCCGTGAACACGTGGAATTCATTTTTTAACAGCCAAGCTGTATATCTGTATCTTACCGTTTCTGTACGAATACAGATATAATCAGCTGATGAAAAGTGGATTGGTCATTTTCACGGTGCGTGAATCTGTACGCACCTTATGATCAACTGTTTCTTATCTCTATAATATGAGTTTCATTTACAATATCAATTCTAACTAGTAGTTCTGTGAACAGTAGACCTCACGCAGAATTCTCATC
This sequence comes from Nilaparvata lugens, assembly GCF_014356525.2. NCBI lineage: Eukaryota > Metazoa > Arthropoda > Insecta > Hemiptera > Delphacidae > Nilaparvata > Nilaparvata lugens. The sequence goes on along the minus strand of NC_052513.1, from coordinate 37,196,677 downwards.
TATAAGTACCTGATTGAAACTATAGACCTTATGAAAATACAGCAATAGACTGGCTTCTCCACACATCTGTGTAATCACTTGTCAGCTGATTTATGATGAATAATATTCTATAGTCTGATTTCAACTCTAATATTGGCGTATGAAGGAGGCTCCTTTTTCCTTTTATATTATCCTTGTAATACAAAATTTCCAAAAACCTTGTATATACGTCGACGCGCAATTAAAAAAGGAACATACCTGTCAAATTTCATTTAAACATTCAAACATTTAAACATTGAGAGAAATGCCAAACCGTCGACTTGAATCTTCGACCTCACTTCGCTCGGTCAACTATAGTTTCAGTTTTCGAAGTTCTAATATTCCCCCTCACACTTTTTCTCCTTTCATCTGTTTCTCCTTTCATCAGTTTCTCATTAAATCTACGGTTTCCTTCCACAATAAACCGGTCTCAAACAATTATTGTCCTCCATTTTCCACCACTCTTCCGATCAAGTTCATTCTGCTTCCTTATTTCTTGTTCTCTATTTTCATCCCTCTAGAAAGATGAGAGAGAGAGGAAGACCCTCTCTACCTCCCCACATTTCCTACATTCTAGAACGTTTCCAATCGATTTCCACCTTTTTCTTTGATAATTTATCTTATTGTTTTCCCGATTTCACATCAATCTTGTAGATTTTTCCTTCTCTCCTTCTAACGTTATCCAATAGGTATTCTAATAATTTTTAATGTAATATTAGCTAATTTTCCCTCTTTTCTTTCTCCTAGTGACTTACTCAGTTTTGAGTGATAAACACTTGTTCATTCCATTCTCTACAATTACTCCACTCGTTTTCTGCAGTTAAACCCTGTCTCTATAATCATTATTTCTTTTGCTACTATCCGTTCCACATCTTTCTCCCTTCCTCTTCTGATTCTATTTCCCTCCACACTTTCTCTCTTCCTCCCTCTTTTCTCATTCCCACTTCTTCAATCACCCAAAGCCTTTATCTATTATCACTTCTTCCTTTGCTACCATTTGTTTCACATCATTCTCCCTTTCTCTTCTTATCCTCTTTCTCTTTCAACACCTCTCCCCTCCTCTCACCCAATTCCTCCTCTTTATCCATTCGGAACTTTTCTTTATCATCACTTCCTTATACTATCATTCGTTTTCTCTTTCAACACCTCTTCCTTCCTTTTTCCCAAACCCTCCTTTTCAATCACTTGAAGCTATCTTTCTATATCATCACTTCCTTATGCTACCATCCGTTTCAAATCATTCCCCCTTTCTCTTTCATTCCTCTTTCTCTTCCATTCCTCTTTCTCTTTCTCCGTCACCTTTCTCTCACCCCTTATTTCCACACCATTTCTATGACTGCTTCACCACCTGCCTTATACAGTGTTGTGTCAAGTATTTAGTACTATCAACCCTTGTAAATAATGCACCCAACTAATGCCTGCTATTGCGTGTTCTACTCCTCCTCCTCCTCCTCCTCCTCTCCTCCTCCTCCTCCTCCTCCTCCTCCTCCTCCTACTCCTCCTCCTCCACTCCATCATACCTCCTCCCCCTACTTCCCCTCTCACAGTACCTCCCTTCACAGTCCTTTTGCGATTATTATTATTATTCTATAAATATTGTTATTAATTCAGCAGCGTTGTTTGTTTTCCCGCCCCATTTTTATTATTCCCATCATGAAAAGCTGAATATCAACAGGGGTGGTTGCTTTTCTCGACCCTTGTTTATTATTCGATATTTTCCCTTGAATCTTGTTTATTATTGGCTATTTTCTCCCGATTCTACTCTATTACTGAGTTTATTCTCGATTATTCGTTTGCCAAGTTGTAACAGGACGTATTTCCGTCGATTCTTGTTTATTATGGAGTTTATAATATACTTTTTCTTTGTCATATTGTCTCGCTTTCTACGGTTCTTGTTTATTATTGTGTATTTTCCTTCGAATCTTGTTCATTATTGGCTATTTTCTCCGGATTCTACTCTATTACTGAGTTTATTCTCGATTATTTGTTTGCCAAGATGAAAAAGGGCGTATTCCTCTCCATTCTTGTTCATTTTCCCTCGAATCTTGTTTATTATTGGCTATTTTCTCCTGATTCTACACTATTACTGAGTTTATTCTCGATTATTTGTTTGCCAAGATGAAAAAGGACGTATTCCTCTCCATTCTTGTTTATTATAGAGTTTATTTCCGACGTTTTGTTTGTCGAATTGAAGAGGGTGTGTCACTTCTGATTATTATCTTATATTCTTTGTTTGTTATGAAATGGAGGTGGGCTTTGGAGTATTGTTGATGGAACAACTTGTTTTCTCCCCTTAAATTATAATGTTTGAATGTGCCCTTAAGGGTGATGTAATACGTATTATCTGATATTTCCAGTTTTCTTTCGTAATTGTAAAGGATTTTGAACGAAATCACTTTGAATTTGCTGGCAAAATTATAGTCTTCCTAAAAAATTAATGTTGGAAATTGATGTTGTGGATGAAAATACTGTAAAGTGCGGTAATACTTATTTGGTATCTAGGTTCTATGATATTAGTATTAATATTCCTTGTTTTCTTTCGTAATTGTGAAGGATTTTGAACGAAATCACTTTGAATTTGCTGGCAAAATTATAGTCTTCCTAAAAAATTAATGTTGGAAATTGATGTTGTGGATGGAAATACTGTACATTACGGTAATACTTATTTGGTATCGAGGTTCTATGATATTAGTTATTAAATATATCTAATCAAACATTATCAGAGAAATATTAGTGTAGTAATTTCTCATGATGTTTGGTAAGAAATAGGCTACTATCATAATAAGTGAATCTATTAAAAGATAAAAATAATTATCCTTTCCTAATCATGGATTTGATTTGAACATTGGTTAATGTAAATCAATAAACTAGTAGTTCTGTGAACAGTAGACCTCGCGCAGTTATAACGACGTCCCAAACCATATGCACATCCACACTGATACACTAACTATTTATTTCAAATCAAATCGAATCATTTATTTCGCCATTTAAAAAAACAAACACAAATAAAGAGCAAATCAAATATGATGAACAATAAATTAAAACAAAATACAAGTGTCAACTTAAAAATTAGAAAATAATAATACAAAATCATAAATATCTCTTTACGTATGTATATATAATTTACGTGTTATATATGGCATCATTAGCAAAAGAATAAACTTCCTGCTTACACAAGATTTAATTATCATATAACGCTTTCGGAATTTAGCGCGAGAAAACCAGAAGACATCTAAGCGCCCAGACGAGCTGTTATAAGTTCTTTGCATCCTATTTAATAGTGCATAAAAATTGCATTCAATGAGGCATGCAATGAAGCAAGTAATTTATAGCCTACACAGCTCCTAATTTTTTACCAAGTAACATTGAGATATTGAATTGCATGCGTCATGGCATGCAATTTATAGTCAACTCGACAGCTGATTTATGATGAATAATTCTATAGTCTGATTTTCACTCTAATATTGACGAATGAATGAGGCTCCTTTTTCCTTTCATATTATCCTTGAAGTGCAAAATTTCCAAAAACCTTGTATATACGTCGACGCGCAATTTAAAAAGGAACATACCTGTCAAATTTCATGAAAATCTATTACCGCGTTTCGCCGTAAATGCGCAACATATAAACATATAAACATTCAAACATTTGAACATTTAGAGAAATGCCAAACCGTCGACTTGAATCTTAGACCTCACTTCGCTCGGTCAATAAATAAATGAATGATACCACTGATAAAAAAGTTTGCTCCTCCTCAAATATTAGTGTTTCATATTACTGTTGAAATGATTCAATCTAGAATAAATTTTTGATAGCTCAATACCTATTTTTGATTGCTCAATTCTCCGCTAACTTCTGACACACCTCAGTAACTAACAGCAGGCTTCAAGAACAGTGTTCCCCATTTTCAAAATTTCATGGACAATTGAATTCAACTCTTGAAATGTGAAGGAGGTTCAAACCATGTCGGAATTACAAGGAAAAAGATTCGATTTGATGAGACGGCTTCAAAAATATACTCAATTTTCTTTTCTTCATTTTGCTAATTTGAACATAACACGCCTTAACATCTCCTTCCAACAACATGATTGATTTCTATACTTTCAAATAATTCATTATCAGAATCTAATTACAAAATAACCTCCACCCCTTGAAGGCCAGGAAATCATTGCCCAGGGCATATTAATCACTGGAAACACTGTTAATTCCAAGATGAGATCATTTCCTTCACAATTACTATCTCCAAGTGCTTCCCACCCTCAAATAAGGGTCAGTCAAGGGGCTGACTGACCCTTAGCGTTGTGACAAACACAAATATACAGCAATTCTATTGCGGATGTATTATACCCTCGGGTAGAAGCCCCCAAGTGACGTCACATCCACTAATGTCTAGTAGCCCTTGGTCAGAGTGCTATTTAAGAAAGGGGTCGGAAGCTAAGTTACTTCAAGTTATACTAAGTGTGGTAGGTCAGAAGATGAAGATGTAGCTAGAAGAAGATTGAGGAGAAGAAGAAAAAGAAAAAGAAGAAGAAGAAAAAACAGAGGAAGAAGGTGAAGAAGGAGAAGGAGAAGAAGAAGAAGAGAAGAAGAAGAAGAAGAAGAAGAAGAAGAAGAAGAAAAAGATAGAGAAGTAGAAGAAAAAGAAGAAGAAGAAGAAGAAGAAGAGAAGAAGAAGAAGAAGAAGAAAAAGAAGAAGAAGAAGAAGAAGAAGAAGAAGAAGAAGAAGAAGAAGAAGAAGAAGAAAAAGATAGAGAAGTAGAAGAAAAAGAAGAAGAAGAGAAGAAGAGAAGAAGAAGAAGAAGAAGAAGAGAAGAAGAAGAAGAAGAAGAAAAAGATAGAGAAGTAGAAGAAAAAGAAGAAGAAGAAGAAGAAGAAGAGAAGAAGAAGAAGAAGAAGAAAAAGAAGAAGAAGAAGAAGAAGAAGAAGAAGAAGAAGAAGAAGAAGAAGAAGAAGAAAAAGATAGAGAAGTAGAAGAAAAAGAAGAAGAAGAAGAAGAAGAGAAGAAGAAGAAGAAGAAGAAAAAGAAGAAGAAGAAGAAGAAGAAGAACTATGATAAATTTGCTCAAGAGTGATTACATGAGAAAATAACTAAGGCTGGCCACTAACGACAGGATAAGTGTGTTGAACATGTATGAACGATCATGTCTTAGAACGGAAAATTCATTCTCGCGAGAGTTTCCAATGAAAACAGCTGTTTGACAGCAGCTACTTAGAATGTAAAATCAATAACAATAGATAAGCCACTGGAAAATCAAAAATTATAATTATCTTATAATATAGAGCAGCGAAGATAAGATAAAATAAACAACGAAAAATCGAAGATACAAAAACCTAAACTCGAAGAGTTTTATTCAAAACCTGTCACTGATGACACTATGAATGTCGAACATTTTTTTCAAATTAAATAAAAAGACTAAGAAATTGTCAAAAACCACAGATTTATTGATAGTTAGAAAGACCTGTTTTGGATGTTACACCATTGTCAATCTCTGATCATTTTGTTTATACATTTTTGACACTTGTTATTTCATTCTTGTTATTTCGTTAGTGGACACCCTATTAAGAGATGACAATAGAAGAAGATGGGTGATAAAAATACATGAAAGAAAATGAAAGGGAAAAGTGAAAAAGAAGGAGGAAAAGTGGAACAAGTACAAGAAATAAAGGCACATAAAATGAGGTGTGAAACAAAGGTTTCAGTTACGAACTTTCTCTCACTCTCTCGATTCATGCGGTAGCCGTGTGGGAGCTTTGTGGTGATTTCAACATTTGCCCCAAAGCTACCCTTCCCCCCTAAACCAAGGGGTAAAGGGGGTAAGTGGCGCCCCTATCGGTCACACACCACAACTAGAACCCCTCATATAACCCCCTCCCCTCCCCCAAAACCCTGAACCACCATTTATTAGACCTCTCTTCTCCATTTCACTGCAAATCTATGAAGTGAGATAAAGATTGGAAAAAAGACACTTGGAAATGGCTTCAAAGCTGAGACTAGTAGTGTTTATATAGGCCTAAGTATTCATATAAAAAAGGATATTATTCAATTATTTATATATCAATTAATTCAAGTAGCCATACTAGAATACTTTATTAGAAAGTGAGATACATTTAAATAGAAACAATATAAAAACTTGTAGTACCCTACCCTTTATCATTAAAAACTAGAAAATAAAGTTTATTTTCTACATTTTAAATTGAAAATAACCTATGGTCGAAACTAGTCATTAAAATATTTTATAGTATTCAATAATAAAGGGTACTACAAGTTTTTTTATTGTTTTTATTAATTTGTACAAAAATGCCCATATAAATGTGAAGTGATTTTATGAGATACATTTATATATGTGTATACTACTTTCAATGCTACCTTTTTTGAGAGCTACTCTTGAATATCAAGAAATTAAAATCTAAGTACACTTTTTTAAATTGTTTATTTACAATTGAAAATATAATATATAATAATATATAAATAACAATAATTTTTATTTCCATGAAGATGTGTACAAAAGAACAAAAAAAAATATTTTTTAAAATAATATTAATTACACTGTATGAATAGTTAAGTGATACAAAAGTCTGTATATAGCTAATGTCGTGAAAACAAAAACAAAATATCACTTCTACACACACAAACAGTGTATACAGTCATATAATTAATACGATATATCCCAATAATATAATTAATAATAATATACTCGTATACTGAAAAGATATTAGTAAAAATTTTCACAATTTTATCCCATGATACCTTCAATTTCTGTACATATATATTTGTTCAGAGAGATACATTTCAAAGTGACAGCGTTGGTTGAATGGGAATCATTGAAATAACTTGTGAACAATTCTGACATTTTAAAGTGAACCTCACCATATGTGGTAGTGTGATTTTCCACCTAGACTAAAAGGAGGAATTTCCACCGCTTTTCCAGTCGCTCGGAAAACGTGTGTGTCAAAGCACAGAGAAAAACTCGTGGGAAATCACACTGAAAGCCCATCTCGTGTCACGTCAGTATGTCACGTGTGTCGTGCGTGTGAGGCTATGCGTGACACACTTGATATTATAAGTCCTTTTAGCAAATGTTGGCTCACTTGATATCGTAGTAGGAAAAGTTGGAAATCCTAATTAATTCTATTTTATTACCTCAGAATTGACGGAACTATGAGGACGAACATGTAGGATTCGAAAGGTATTAGTTTGTACTAATATTCTTTGGTAGCTAGAGTTTGAATTCAAATAAATTCAAGTGTCTCGAAGTTGATGATATCATAAAAATTAGTTACATACTATTTCCATTGCAAAAATTCGAGCTGTTATTTGTTAGAAGCTTTGTTCTAGCTATAATTTGTTGAAATTATCCAAATCAATAATGCAAGATATTGTATAATTTCCTTGCTCTACATAATATAATACTCATTGCTTCATATTACTTCTCTCATTAAGGAATTGAACTCCTATTCATTAGCTGGCGAAATAGAAATACTATACATTGTGTATCATATGACCCTGATGTGCTGTTTTCTAGGCTAAATTTTTCTAGGCTAATAACCCAATTTTGGAAACTGGGTTGAAAGAGTTTAAATTCTGATAGGTTTTGGAGAACGTCCTCATAAACGCTATTGGCAAACTATTTTTAATGTCAGCTGATATTTAACTTCGACAAGCATACTCGACCAATCACAAGCGAGCATTCATTCCGCTTCCGTTTCTGTATCGACCAATGAGATGACAGTCGTGAGTGTAGCCTACTACTACAAAATGGCGGATGGATCGCTGTGATTGGTGAAGAGTGTTTCGACGCAGCGTATCGGAGTTGACGTTCAATTTTGAATGAAACTACTAAAAAATATTCTTTTTCTTCACGTGCCTGCTCCGTTCCGGATGTTGGCGATCATAATGGCTATCCTGATTTTGTCGACGGCGCTACGGAATAGCTCTGCAGATCACTGGTGAAACCATAGCCTCACATTTGCCAGCCATGAAATTCTCCTTCTGCCAGGTCCCCTTTTTCCGTTGATTTTTCCTTGAAGGATCTCTTGCAGAAGTCTGTATCTTGAGCTATTCCTCATAATGTGGCCGAGGTATTGGAGTTTTCTACTTTTCAGTTACAAAAATGTTACAACCACTTATTTATTGAACGTTTTCGAGAAAGATTCCAAGTCTGTCAATCCAATATGATAATCCCCCTTTTTTCTCTCTGACGTAATTCCTTCGTTCTTGATCTTAGGTTCTCATCTACACTCTCTCTCTCTCTCTCTCTCTCTCTCTCTCTCTCTCTCTCTCTCTCTCTCTCTCTTTGGTAGAGAGTTAGTGGGGAGGATATTTTAAATATTCTTTTCGAAGAATGGACATTGATATGTCCAAAGCTCCGCCAATTTATTTAGATGCATAACAATATAATTATCCAATAGTTATTATATTACAAATTGCTTTTTCATATCATATACAGTTCAATAATTATTTTCTTAGTCTATATTATGTAAATTCATCTATAACTTTGCTGTATTGTAAGCTATTGTATATAAGTGTATAAGCCAGTATATATTGTAATCTACATGAATAAAGTACTCAATCAAATCAAATCAATCCCTCTCTATTAAGGGTTGTGTGGCAGAGAGGACCAGGAGTCCTAAATCCGCCCTAATAGAGGCATAATTATAATCAATCAATCTCTTTCGCTCTCTATCTCTCTGTTTCTCTGTCGCTTAATTTCTTCATGTATCAATTAACAATCATATATAATATTAACTGATATAATATCCAATATCAATTTTTGTTGGAGGGGTTTTCAATAGTTGATGATAACTTGTTCACTGATCAATATCAAGGTCTTCTGGATTTGACAGTAGCCTAATAAATTTTTTTTCACATTGGCACCACTGCCTGTTCTCACTATTAAATGACAGCAGTGTGTATTCTCAATTGATATAATATTTATAAAATTAATTTCAAGGTTTTTTAGTAGTTCTATCTGGTTTACTGATCCATATCAAGATCAATGTTTCCCCCTCTGGAATTGACAGTAATAAATTCATTGGCGTCACATTGGCACCGCTGCGTGCCCCCGGGTTAATTCCCCAGGGTGGGTGGAGGGAGCAAATGTCGTGCATTACAATATCCTCACATCCCATCAATTATTATTAAATTATATAATATTCATTAACAATATTTTCTCAAGAGTTTGAAAAAAAATTATAACTGTTTCACTGATCAATATCAAGATCTATGTCTTTCCCGATGGATTACTTTATTTATTTGTTAATACAATTACAAATCATATAAATATGATCAGGGAATAACAACAGGCATAGCCCAAAAATATTCTGTTCCCAAATTTTGATTTATAATAGCATGTCCATAAAAATAAGTTGTGAGGCTAATGAGTTGACAGTCAACGTAAAGAAAACATCCTATATGAGCTTCAATATTGGTTATTTAGACACACCCAATAACTTTAATTTTGCAGTGGGAAGATAAAGTTCGATTTTGGTAATAGATTCAGTGTCGTAACCTTGGCATAACTGCATGTCTCCGGTATTTCCCTGGGTGTAGGGAGAAAGCAAATGTCGTGCATTACAATATCGTAACATACAATCAATCATAAACTAATACACTATTCAATATCAATTCTTCAAGGGTTTTTTTCATATTTTATAATAACTTGTTAACTATTCAATATCAAGATCTCCTAAATGTCTTCCCCTCTGGAATAGACGGTAATAAATTCATTGTCACGTTGGCACTACTGGGTGTTGTCACTATTAAATTACAGCAGTTAGTATATTCAATTCAATCTATTTATAAAAATATACTTCCATAACAATATTTTCAATGGTTTCTTCATATTTTTTTATAACTTGTCAACTATTCAATATCAATATAAATTCATTGTCGTCATATTGATACTATTGTGTGTTCTCTCTATTAAATTACAGCAGTGGATATACTCAACTTAATTGAAACGATATAACAACTTTTTGTACCCTTTTATTAAAAACTTTAATTTTAACTTGAAAATGACCTTTGGTCGAAACTTGTTGAAATATTTTAAAGTTTCTATTAAAATGGTACTAAAAGTTTTTATATTGTTTTCATTTGAATCAAGTAGCCCATATGAGAGAAGTGATTTTACTCAACTTATTTGTGAAACTAGTGCGCAAAGTGACAGTTTGCTGCACCGAAAGAAACGTTTACCCACGTGCCGTAGGCGAGGGCGGAATGATTTCTTGAGTGCAGCAGAGGAACTTTGCGCACGTATTTCACATTAAATTTTTTCTACAGTTACCATTGAATATGAAAAGTGGTTGATTATGAGTAAAATGATCAAAAAAATCCATGAAATGTTCAATCAAAAATCAAAAAATCCATCAACAAATCTGAAATCCATCAAATGTTCAATCAAAAATCAAAAAATCTGAAACCCATCAAATGTTCAATCAAAAAATCTGAAATCCATCAAATGTTTGTCTGTATAATTTTGTTATTAATAACAACTTTAATTTATTCTAAACTTGATAATCCAATTGAACATGAATAACCAATAATTTATTCAAATTAAAAATTTAATTAATTTGAAAATTTGAATAATCTTGAGTAAATCTTGATTTCTAAATCATTTTTCAACCAATCAATTTATGAATGAAAAAAATATTATTTGAAATAATGAATAATTAATAATATTCAAAATGTATAATTCAATGAGTTCTCATTTTTATCTATTTGAAAATCAGAAAAAATATAGATAGAACAAATTCGCATTCAAAATACACGCCAACAATGTCAACAGCTGATTGGGATGGCTGCAAGATAATACACAAAGTATTAAGAGTACGCAAAGTAATACTTTGCGCACTAGAGCGGATAAGTGATTCTTTGCGTTCTGTGATCAGTGCAGGAATGGTCACTTTCCAAGGTAACTGTAGGAAAAAAAATAATTCCATAACAATTTCTTCAAGGGTTTTCCATATTTTAATAACTCGTTAGCTATTCAATATCAAGATCAATGTCTTCCCCTCTGGAATTGACGGTAATAAATTCATTGTCGTCACATTGGCACCCCTGCGTGTCCCCGTGTATTCCCCAGGGTGGAGGGAGAGAGCAAATGAAGGATATTATATAGGTATCCTTTATAGTATGCTATAGACTGTATATTATCCTTGGAAGCAAATGTCGTGAGGCATGTTGCGTGAAACATTGTGCTGCAAACCTCCAAGCAGCATGCACTCTATGGCACTCTGTGGCACTGTGTGGCATGTGTCACGACATTAATGCGCCACGCGCCACATTATAATTGTGCTTAGTGGCTAATTCGCATTAGTGGTACATTATTTAATAGTGGCAGATCGGTGTGAGAGAGGGGTGGAGTTTAAGGAGTAGGAGAGAGAGAGAGAGAAGAGAGAGAGAGAGAGTGAGTGAGTAATTGTCAGAGGGGTGATTAGTAAAGTGTAAGGGAGAGAGAGAGAGAGAGAGAGAGGAGAGAGAGAGAGAGAGTGAGTGAGTGTGTGAGAGGGTAGGATAGTGAAGTGTAGAAAGAAAGAGTGAGTAATTGTGAGGGGTGGGTAATAAAGTGTAAGGGAGAGAGAGAGAGGGATAGAGAGATCTAGGTGCAGAGAGAGAGAGGGAGGGAAAGAGAGTGAGAGATTATGAGAGGGGAGGATAGTGAGTGTAAGAGAGAGATATTGAGTGAGTAATTGTCAGAGGGGTGATTAGTAAAGTGTAAGGGAGAGAGAGAGAGAGAGAGCGATAGAGAGATCTAGATGCTGAGAAAGAGATTGATTGATTGATTGAGTACTTTATTTATGTAGATCACAATATTTACTGGCTTATACAATTATATACAATAGCTTCCAATACAGCAAAATTATAGATGAATTTACATAATATAAACTACCTAATAAAATAATTATTGAACTGTATATGATATGAAAAAAGCAATTTGTAATAACTATAGATAAATTGACGGAGCTTTGGACATAACAATGTCCATTCTTCAGAAGGAATATTCAAAATATCCTTCCCATTAACTCTCTACCAAAAGAGAGAGAGAGATTGTGAGAGGGGAGGATAGTAAAGTGTAAGAGACAGAGTGATTGAGTACTCACTCACTCAGTGATTGATAGATGGATGGGTAGTAAAGTGTAAAGGAGAGAGAGAGGGATAGATAGGGAGATAGGGTGATCTAGGTGCAGAGAGAGAGAGAGAGAGTGATCAGATTAGATAAGAGTTCTTTATTTATGTATGTTACAATAGATATCTTACAAATATGTTACAAGAGAGAGTGATGGAGAGCAAGACGGAGCTAGATGGTGGAAGAATGAGGGGGTGTTTGTGTGAGAGAGAGATAGAGTGAGAGTGAGTGAGATTGAGAGGGTGTGGAAGAGCAACAAGAAAGTTGGAGAAAGGAATGATGTGTATGGAGTGAGTTTGTATTTGCAGGGGTAGCTGTGACCAAATTTTAACAAGGGTTGTTCCAGAAAGTGGTCACACAGTTTGACTTCTTAATCCTCATTCTCTTCTTCTGCTTCATCTTTTTCTTGCTCTCCTTTTCCCCCTCTTCCTTTCGCTCTTCTCCATTCTTTTTTGTTATTCTTCTCTTTTTTTATCCTCTTACCTTCATCTTCCTCTTTTTTCATTCTATACTACTTTTCACTCATATTCTCCGGTGTCATCCTATCCAATTGACACTTTGAATCATTCATTTTTGCTTTTCCTCCTTGTTCCTTTTCCCCATCTTCATCTTCATCTGTGTTGCACTTTCATATCTTGTGTAATTCGCTTGTCACCTGTGCTTGAAAAATGAAAAGTATGTTAACTGAAATTTACTCAACAATATTGGTAGAGTTGTGACATCACTAAGGCTCTAGTATCCCAAGTCATAAATATAATTAATAATAAGGATACAATATTTCTTGTGATCATAACCCCATGTGTTAAAGGTTGTCCTATCTCTCTTGGTATTGTCACACTTGAAGGGCTGGAACTGGAGTTGGTCTAGATAATAATAATAATAATATCGAGTGACCTGGCTGGCTCAGGTCTGGTGTCAGAGTTTTCAGGTCGCAACTGATCAATTTCAGGGCCTCTGACATGACCTAACGACTGCTTTTCAGGCAGCCGGGACCGACGGCTTAACGTGTCTACATCATTAATTCCTTAATTCATTACACACGTGAGTTTTATAGCAGTTCATTTAATTGAAATTTCTATCAGCCCTCTACAGCCCTATTCCTATATTTATGTGTTCTTCTTCAACTCTTAATCCTTTCTCATCCCCACACTAATTCTAATTCTATCTAATTTCTAATTATATCATTCCTTTATTTTGCTCATGACGTTCATCTTTCTCTCTTTCTTCACTTCTCCTTCCTCTTCCTCTCCCCCTCCTCTTTTTTAGGTTGAGTGGAAGAGGGGGTCCTTATTGCCCCAACTTCGCCCACAACACTTGTAATATTTTAAGTATGATAAATAAAGACAGTTATCTATTTATCTATCTATGACCTCATAGAATTTTTTGTCTTCTCACACAACCTTTACCCCATTTCATCTCTCTTTCTCCTCTTTCTCTTTCGCCCACAACACTTGTAATATTTTAAAGTGTGATAAGTAAAGACAGACAGTTATTTATGTATCTATTTATTTTCTCATTTAATGTTTTGTCTTTCCACACAACCTCTACCCCATTTATTCTCTCTTTCACCTCTCACTTCCCTCTTTGTTGCGAATTTCTTTTTCACCCCTCTACAATCATTATTTATTCTTCATTAAACTCTACCTTATGGTCCTTATCATATTGTTCCATCTCTATTAATCCTCTCCTTTTAGATCTCACTCCTCCACCACCACCTCCTCCTTCTTCTCCTCCTCCTCCTCCTCCTCCTCCACCTCATCATCATCATCCTCCACCTCTTCCTACACCTCCTCCTCCTACTCCTCCTCCACCTCCTTCTCCTCCTCCACCTCTTCCTCCACCTCCTCCTCCATCACCTCCTCCTCATCCACCTCCTCCTCCTCCTCCTCCTCCTCCTCCTCCTCTTCACTTCCGTTGGTTCCACTTCATGTCATGTTCATAGCGTGTAATTATAATTACTGGTGACTGCCTAATTAATCTGTCCATGCATTTACCATAACATATATATACAGACATAGTGAGGTTCACTTTCATCTGTCAGAATTCCCTATAAGTATCTACAATGCCTCCCACTTAACCAATGCTGACAGTCCTAAGTAAATCTCTCTATATATAACATCACAATATATAAACATTATATATTTAATTGTTGTGACAAGACACTCATGTACATATATATTACCTAAGTTGTGACACGACACGTATATACAGTATATACATATGTATATGGAACACTGGAGCATGCCCACATATCTATATATTGTTCACATATATATCTATGGTAACTGACATCACATATATATAATATGGAGCACTGGAACATATCCACATATTTATATATTGTTCACATATATATCTATGTTAACTGACATCACACATATATATAATATGGAGCACTGGAACATATCCACATATTTATATATTGTTCACATATATGTCTACATGGTAAACTGACACCACATATATAATTATATCGATGACAATATAAATTGAATAGCTGGCTTGTTTACCCCACATGAATATGTCACATTCAACTGCGACAGCCCTCCAGTTAATAATAACATGTTCTGCTTGTATCATGCATGTAATCCATTCTGGTGATGATAATGATGATGATGATGATGATGATGATGGTGGTCATGATGATAATGGGAATAGATGATTATGATGATGATGATGAAGTTTATGATGTTGATGATGATGATGGTCATGATAATGATGGGAATAGATCATGATGATGATAATGATGATGATGATGATGATGATAATGATGAATTTGATGATAATGATGATGTTTGTGATGATGTTGATGACTTTTATGATGATGACGTTGATGATGATGATGATGATGATGATGATGATGAATTTGATGATATTATGATGATGATAACGATGATGAAGCTGATGAATTTGATGATAGTGATGATGATGCTGATGATAGTGATTATGATGATTGGAATGATGATGATGATGATGATGATGATGATGATGATGATGATGGTGATGATGATGATGATGATGATGAATATGATGATGATTGGAATGATGATTTTGATGATGATGATGATTTGATGATGAATATGATGATGATTTTGATGATGATGTTGTTGATGATGATGATGATGATGATGAATATGATGATGATTATGATGATGATGATGATGATGATGTTGATCATGATTGGAATGATGCTGATGATGATGATGGTGATGATGAATACGAATATGATGACGATGATGATGATGATGATGATGATGATGATGATGATGATGATGATTATGATGATGATGATGATGATGATGATGATGATGATGATGATGATTATGATGATGATGATGATGATGATGATGTTGGTGGTGATGGTGATGATGATGATGATGATGATGATGATGATTATGATGATGATGATGGTGGTGATGGTGATGATGATGATGATGATGATGATTATGATGTTGATGAGAATAATAATATGATGATGATGAATATGATAATCATGATGATGGATATAATGATGATGATTGGAATGATGATGAATATGATGATGATTGGAATGATTATGATGAATAATAAATTTGATGGTGATGTTTATCTTTTTATTGGGGCTGGGGATAAAACAGAGTAACATCAATATAATTGGATTGAATGGTTGTTGCGGCAACCAATAATGGGGATTAGTATCACTTTTTAACCTCGTTCCACCTCTTTGTCATTTTTCGTTAATTTGTTTTGACTCCTCTTCAAAAGTCATCCCTGCTCCCTTTTGTGGCTCTCAATTTTCCTCCCTTTTTTGTTCGATTCCTGTTTTTGTTTGGTTCGTTTCAATTTCTGTGTTGGATTTCAGATTTTTGTTGATTCATTTTGACGTTTCTCTTCGAACTTCAATCTCGTTTCAATTATCAATCCTTTCCTGTTTAGTTTTTCTCTTAATTCGTTTTGACTCCTCAAACGATCGTCTCTCTTCCCCTCTTTTATTCTCAATTCTCGGTCCTTTTTACTCCATTTTCTGATTTCTCTGCTATCCCATTCACTCCGATTTCCATGTTTGCGATGAGTAGAGCAATATCAATTTGAGCATTGGATTGTATAAACAAGGAGATAAATGTAATTTTTCACCGGTTCCCCCTTTTGGTATCAAATTGTGATTGATTTGTCTTTTTTCATTCTGTTTCAATTTGATTCTTGTTGTCTAGTGAATCATTCAATAATTTTTGTTCATTTGAAGTTGGAAAAAACCAATTACAATTCAATTTTCAAGCTACACCCAAAGTTGAGGTTTGAAGATTTGAAGCTGATGTAATGTAATTAATAATTTGTTTCCAGTATGAACTTCATGAAGTTGAGATTTTCGACTGTAACTGTTATTGTGATAAGTTATCACGAACATAATTGAGCAATTTCGGTTTTATAATACCTATATCCTATTATATTAAGCGAGCAATTGCGAGCAATTTCTGTATATATCTGGCTATTTTTATATCTGGTTATTTTTATATCTGGCTATTTTTATATCTGGTTAATTATGTTCTACGGATCTCGAAAACGGCTCTAACGATTTTCACGAAATTTGGAACATTGTAGGTTTATGATATAAAGATTCGATAGCTCTAGGTCTCATCCTTGGGAAACTCGCTGAACGACATTAAAAGGATAATTCATCCTTGGAAAACAGATGATAGTTTCGTCGTCTCTCGATAACAGAAGATGCGTGTGCCTGTGTGGGAGAGAGACAGAATTATTTCCAGTTGTGTAATCATAATCAATCAGCGAGAAATTTTATCTAGCTAGACAATTTAACCGATTTGAACAACATGATCTGATTTTTTGACATGACATGATAATCCTCCTAAACTAGAGTATATCATAATTTTCAAAGTTGATCATTATTTGACAATTTCAAGTGATTAGTGAGTGTTGTTTTGTTATTTAATTTGGTTTGTATATAATCTAAATTATATTTTTTTGTTTTCAAATGTTTGAACAGAGAATTGAACCTGAATTAAAGTGTATGGATCATAACCTACTTTCTGGACTATTTATAGTGTATAAATCAAAATTCGGGAAAGAAACAGTTTTGGGCTGTGCTGTTAGTACTTCCCCAATCATTTTAAAGAATTGTGTTCTGTTTATCAAAAGTTAATAAATAAATAACGAGCGAAGCTTGGTGCCCCGATATCATTTGTCGAATAATATTAGTTTTTATCAAAATTTGGGAATGGAATAGATTTGGGCCAAGCCTGTTGTTCCTTCCTAATCATATTTATATGATTTGTGATTCTGTCCACGAATAAATAAATACAGATAAGTGTGGGAGAGAAAGGAGAGAGACGACATCATCATTTCATCCGAAGGCAAATCAATTATCAGACAAGGAAAATACCTGACAACTTGACTATATTTGATCTAGCGTTGAAGGATGAAAAATACAGGAATTACACTATATTACCAAAAATCACGTTTCAAACTGGTTTAAATTGAAAAGAAAGCTCACAAAACTATAGAATTCATCAATAATGACCGAAATATTGAGTTCAGTTACCAAAATCAGCTCAAACTTTAGGTCAAATAGCCCCCAACTGCACCCTGATATTAGAGAAATCAAGATAAATTATTCTAATCCAACTTAAAATAAAGGGTGAAGAATTTCAATTTGAATGCACAAAGATTGATACCAGAAACATACCTTGAGTCATTCATTATTGACCGAGCGAAGTGAGGTCTAAGATTCAAGTCGATGGTTTGGCATTTCTCTTTTAATGTTTAAATATTTGAATTTTTAAATATTTATGTGTTGCGCATTTACGGCGAAACGCGGTAATAGATTTTCATGAAATTTGACAGGTATGTTCCTTTTTTAATTGTGCGTCGACGTATATATAAGGTTTTTGGAAAATTGCATTTCAAGCATTATATAAAAGGAAAAAGAAGCCTCCTTCATACGCCAATATTAGAGTAAAATTCAGACTATAGAATTATTAATCATAAATCAGCTGACAAGTGATTACACAGATGTGTGGAGAAGCCAGTCTATTGCGGTATTTTCATAAGGTCTATAGTTTCAATCAGGTATTTGTGGATGAGAATACCGCGTGAGGTCTACTGTTCACAGAACTACTAGTTGTACACTGAAAAGTGAACATTATTAGAGATTTTTGGTTGTCTATGGAGATAATACTTCGAAAGCCCTTGTCCTTTACATAAAAGAGAAAAGACATTCCACTTTAGCTGAAGAATAAACACAAGAAGGAAAGAAAATAAGAGAATCAGGTATTTGTGGATGAGAATACTGCGTGAGGTCTACTGTTCACAGAACTACTAGTTGTACACTGAAAAGTGAACATTATTAGAGATTTTTGGTTGTTTATGAAGATATTATCACAAGAAACCTTGTCTATGACATAGAAGAAAAAAGACATTTCACTTTAGCTGAAGAATAAACACAAGAAGGAAAGAAAACAAGAGAAAATGTCGAATAATGGCCAGAGCATAAAGCGTCGATTTATCCCTGGATGTTGCCCACTTATTCCTCTCAGTATTCTTGTAGCAACCACTCCCTTGTATCCCTAGGGATTAGGAGTCATCGCTGTTAGGAATAGCGAAAGGAAATAATGGTGGGAGGGGAAGTTGAAGGAAGATAGAGAGAGAGAGAGTGAATGTGTTGGAGATGGAGAAAAGATTGTTAAAGAGAGGGGTAATGTGAGAGAGAAAAATATTTGATGAGGTTCAAGGTATGATTTCTGTCTGGAGAGCTTGACTAAATGCATGGTGAGAGAGAGAGAGAGAGAGAGAGAGAGAGAGAGTGTGTGTGTGAGAGTGATAAGATTGGATTAGATAAGAGTTTATTCATGTATGTTACAATATATACTGGTTTATACACACATTTTCATTGAAATACAGTATTGCTAATTATTCAACAACTTTTATAAAGTATGAAAAATTATTAATCAGAGACAGAAAGAAAGAGATTGATTGATTGATTGATTGAGTACTTTATTTTTTATTAGAGAGAGAGAGAGAGAGATGAAAGGAGAGGGAGGTAGAGGATAGAACAAGATGGAGCATGAGGAAGAGAAATAAAGAGGAAGGGAGAGACTGATTGAGTGATCAAATGAGAGTGAGACTTACGAGAAGAGAGAGTGTGAGAAAGGAGAAGAGACAAACCAAAAGAGTGTAGGAGAGAAACTCAAAAAGGGGAAGAGAGAGATACAACACAAGAAACAGAGGGAGTGACAGCAAGAAAAAGAGGGAGATAGAACGAGAGATAAAAAAACAAAAGAGAGTATCAGAGAGGGAGAGAAACAGAGACAGAAAGATAAGATAGATGACTGAGGGAGAGTGAGAGACAGTGGTAAACATGTAGTGAGAGTTTGAAGCAACCAAAATGGCAAGGAAATGGGCACGTAATAACACCGACTGGCTTCCAGGGGTGGTAATACCTCCTCGGGGATGTTTATATTGATGATGAGAGGAGGGGGAACGACTAAGAGAAGGGGATTAAGGGGTGGTGT
This sequence comes from Nilaparvata lugens, assembly GCF_014356525.2. NCBI lineage: Eukaryota > Metazoa > Arthropoda > Insecta > Hemiptera > Delphacidae > Nilaparvata > Nilaparvata lugens. The sequence continues at coordinate 37,177,031 of NC_052513.1, read as the reverse complement.
CTCAGGGTTGGGGGGAGGTAAAGGAGGTATTAAGCAGCAGATCAAACGTTCTGACCACGTCTTGAAGGAGAAAGAGGAGGAAAAGAAAAGTAATAGTTAAGGATAAGTCTTGAAGGAGTAGAAAGGGGAAAATTTAGAGGTAGATCAAGATGAAGAGAAGGAGAAATATGAGGAGGGAATGAGATGGAGAAGAGTGCAATAGTGGAAGAAAGCACTAGAAAAGAGTTGATCTCTTCCCTGTGGAAAGGATGTGAATAGAAGATGAATTAGATAGGGAAAGGAATAAGAAACCTCGGAACATTTTGAGATTTTCTTCGTGTGGTAAGTACTGTAGAAGGATGGAAGATGGGAGATGGAAGTACGGTGAGATGAGATAAGTAACAAAATGAACTGTGAGAAGATTGAACTATTACGATAGAGGTAGGAGAAGAAGATAGAAAGAGAATAGATTAGAAATGAAGATAAAGAATAGAAAGAAGAAAAAAAGGGAGAAGAAGAAGAAGAAGAAGAGAAGAAGAAGAAGAAGAAGAAGAAGAAGAAGAAGAAGACGAAGGAGAAGGAGAGGAGGAAGGAGAAGAGGAGGTAGAAGAAGAAGAAGAGGAGGAGGAGGAAGAAGAAGAGGAAGAAGAAGAAACAGAAAATGATAGGAATATGAAGAAGAAGAGGAAAGAAGGAGACTCCACCGATTATATCCTTCTGGATCCATGCAACTAGAAAATACTGTTTATACGAGTTCAGTATTTAAGAGACACTCTTCAATTCTCTACAATATAAACATCGGTTATTCGAAATCCTTATCGTGAGAATCACCTCGAATTATCAGCACTGTCTATAAATGAAATGAGAAATAAGAAGGAAAAGAAAAGGAGGGGGAAGAAGAAAAAATAAAGTTCTACTGATTATGAACCCTTCTGGCACCATGTTATCAGAAGAGACTGTTTATACTTTAGAATTTAAGGAACACTCTTCACTACTCTACAATATAAAAAAACTGGTGTGGCGCACTCACACAACTTCCCTTGCCGTTATGAAAATTGATCACCTGACGCTAGTGTACTCGCGCACCTCAAGTCTACTATTCAAAGATATGAGACAGCTGGTGACACACTAGGTCTGCTATCTCTTCGTAGTGAATGATTTAATAGAACCAACAGTTGCCAACAGTTTGCAATTGGATAATCACACTTTCTCGGATTTCAAGCTTATTTTCAATTTTAGGTGGAAATGTTATTGGACATTAATTGCAGAGATTTTCATGCTCAATCTTTTCCACTTGAAATTTTTCTTTTAAATTGTATATGAAGGCTAATAATCGAGAATCTAAAATCAAACTTTGCATAGATGGGGCAAAGCTCCTGAAATTTTTACAGAGGACTTGTTGCAGTTGATGGAGCTTATCAATGACTATTTCAGCTATGAATTTGATCAATATCGTTGGAGCCGTTTTCGAGAAAATCGCGAAAAACCCTGTTTTTGACAACATTTTCGCCATTTTAGCCGCCATCTTGGATTGCATTTGATCGAAATTGTTCGTGTCGGATCCTTAGAGTGTGAGGACCTTACGTTCCTAATTTCAAGTCATTCCGTTAACTGGGAGATGAGATATCGTGTACACAGACGCACACACACACACACACACACACACACACACACACACACACACACACACACACACACACACACACACACACACACACACACACACACACACACACACACACACATACATACAGACCGATACCCAAAAACCAGCTTTTTGGACTCAGGGGACCTTGAAACGTATAGAAATTTAGAAATTGGGGTACCTTAATTTTTTTCGGAAAGCAATACTTTCCTTACCTATGGTAATAGGACAAGGAAAGTAACAAATGTTGTTTGGAATTTCTATCGTGAGACGCACTCCAATTTATCAACTTTCTTAATGAATAAAATCAGCGCTTCCCAGAATTCACCCAATGCTGTCATTCATATTGAATCTCACTTTATAGTGATCTTACAACATTTCAAATCCTTTGTAAACGTTGGGAGATAAAGACAGCAAAAGTGGAGTGGAAAGCTTTGTTTTGTGAACACAGCAATCGGTCTGGACAAGTAAACATCCTTATTCCCTCCTTTTTGTCCCTCTTTTATCCCCGATTCTTCTCCAAATAGGGAAGAAATCGAGTCCCTGAGGTGGAAGGGAAGCCCTACCACCGCACAATGGCATGAATAGCAAATGCCGACTCCGTCTGAAAGATTACAACCCTTAGGATCTGCTCACATCTTACTCCGTCGAGTCTACTTTGTCATGCTCTCTCTACCTCTGTCTTATTCTTATCTTCTATCAGTCTTCTTTCATCCTTCTTCTTATCTTATATTCCCCTTTTATCTTTGGTTCGTCTCATTTTCTGCCCTCTGAGACGCTGAGTAAAGGTTGAAAGGAGTAGTTGGGTAGCAAAAGATCTTTTTCTAGCCAATAGGATTACGGGCTCCTTGTTCATTGAATCTTTTCTTTCTCCTTCTAGCCCCCGAGATCCTTCTAATCCTAATCTTCTTCATTCTGCTACTCCTCCTTCTTCTTCTTCTTCTTCTTCTTCTTCTTCTTCCTCTTCTTCTTTTCTTCTTCTTCTTTTCTTCTTCTTTTTCCTTTTCTTCTTCTTCTTCTTCTTACTTATTTCATTTATAAACAGTGCTGATATATCTAAGTGATTCTCACGATAAGGATTTCCATTAATGTTTGTTTATATTGTAGAGTAGAGAGTTCCTTAAATCTTGAATTATAAACAGTCTCTTCTGGTTACATGGAACCAGAAGGGTATATAATCAGTAAAATATTTTTTCTGCTGCTTCTTCTTCTTCGTTTCCTTCTTCTTCTCTTATTCTTGTTTTTCTTCTTATTTTTTTCTTACTTCAACAAGGATTGACCTTTCGCTCAATCAGAAGAATTAGTATAATCTTGATTTAGAATCAAGACATTCTAAATATTGTTAAAATCATGAGTTCGTAAATTTTTGCTAACCTTGTGATGTAATTGACCTATGTACTATCAATTTGAAACGCTATGTAGTTACATCATCGTTATATGGGATAGAGTTCCACGATATTTCTAAACAAACAATTTCTTAAACAATTGTAACAAGAAATATCTATAATCTGATATTCATTTTTAACTGTAGGGTGAACGGGAAGTATTGGTACTATTTATGAGAACTGAGTTTGAAACAATCTCACTATACTAACCTTGACAAGTGTATACAGAAACTCTGAAAAAATTTCACCATATTCAATAACATTTTCTGATATTCGTATAATGAAATCAAACTATACTCAGTACCCACCATAGAGAAAATATAGCATATTTTGCTATCCTTTCCCATAGTTACAGATGGAATTAAATAGAGAATGCATTTATTCAAATGCTAATTGATATATAATTTTATTATTGAACGAAAATCCTAAATAAATGCTGCAAATCACCCCGAAGACCTCTGCTACTGCAGACATTGACAACAGGGCTAACAGCTAGATGGAAATTCGATGAGAACCACTATCCAAAAATTAGTTGCCAGCCCGGGAATCGAACCCGGTACCTCCCAATTGCCAGTCAGGAATGCTTGCCCTTATACCAAACTGACAATCTCTGGATAGCAGCGCTCATTTTATACGAAGCCATAGCAGCCAACTAGTTAAAGATGGAATTAAATAGAGAATGCATTTATTCAAATGCTAATTGATATATAATTTTATTATTGAACGAAAATCCTAAATAAATGCTGCAAATCACCCTGAAGACCTCTGCTACTGCAGACATTGACAACAGGGCTAACAGCTAGATGGAAATTCGAAATTCGGATAGTAGTTCTCATCGAATTTCCATCTAGCTGTTAACCCTGTTGTCAATGTCTGCAGTAGCAGAGGTCTTCGGGGTGATTTGCAGCATTTATTTAGGATTTTCGTTCAATAATAAAATTAACTTTCCCATAGTACTACCATAGAGAAACAATAGCGTAAGTAGATATCCCATGGTATAGGGAGTTTATGTCGCAACTTCTACTGTTATCTCAAGCCGATAGTCCACGTAGTTCTTTCCCTTGAAGCTGTGTGACACTGGTAGTCTCTCAAATTGTGCCGTTCCTACACTCTCACCCCAACAAAACAGTGAAAATCGACAATAATCGACAGTAATCGGCTTGAGATAACAGTAAAAGTTGTGACATAAATTCCCCATACCATGGGATATCTACTTCTGCTATTGTTCCTCTATGGTAAAACTGACTTTGAACTAATTTCACTATAGTAACCTTGGCAAGTGTGTACAGAAACTTTGAAACAAATTTCACCATATTCAATAACATTTTCTGATATTCGTATAATAAAATCAAACTATACTCAGTTCCTACCATAGAGAAAATATAGCATATTTTGCTATCTTTTTTCCATAGTAATACCATAGAGAAACGTTATCATAAGTAGATATCCCATGGTATAGGGCGTTTATGTCGCAACTTTTACTGTTATCTCAAGTCGATTATTGTAGATTTTTACTGTTTTGGCCGGATGAGAGTGTATGGACAGCACAATATGAGAGACTGCCAGTGTCACACAGCTTCAAGGGAAAGAACTACGTGGACTATACGCTTGAGATAACAGTAAAAGTTGCGACATGAACGCCCTATACCATGGGATATCTACTTACGCTATTGTTTCTCTATGGTAAAGCTGACTTTGAACCAAATTTCACTATAGTAACCTTGACAAGTGTGTACAGAAACTTTGAAACAAATTTCAACATATTCAATAACATTTTCCGATATTCGGATAATAAAATCCAACTATACTCAGTACCTACCATAGAGAGAATATAGCATATTTTGCTATCTTTTTTTCCATAGTATACTACATGAAAAAATTCACTACTGTGAACATTTTATAGTAAGATTCATTTCAAACTGTCAGACTTCACAATAAGTAACATCAATATATCCCATCCAACAAATTCTGCCAAGTGAGAATGATGCAATAGTTCCAATAATATTACAAGCGGCAACTTTTAAAAGTTCACAACGAGTTAAGTATCAACTTTTCCCACTTGCTCCCCAGTCAGATCCACTATAAACTGTCATCATTCTCAATCTATAACATAAATGCTTTCCATTCAAACGATGGTGACAGCCTGAAGTGAATATTAGAGCATCAACTTTTCCCAGCCCCTTCCTAACGTATTAATAATTCAATTATCGGACTTTAAACTCTTTCTATTAGAGCGAGCGATAATACTGAATATTGTGGGCGTTTGATGAAATGTATTAGAAGGGTTGTATCATATTTTGGTTCCATTTTATTGTGTGCTACTATTATTGTTTAAATCTAGGGTTTTAATTGTCTAGAATTATCTTTGAATTCGAAATCTATCGTTTCTTGTCCTGCAGTAAATTTCAATGGTCTATTATAGTTGGATCCAAATTGTCTACCTTGGTTTATTTATTTATTCATTTATTTAATGATCAATGAGAATTACACAACTTGGAGCCTGTTCACATGACAGCGATTTACGCTCGGTTGTCGCGCGGTTGACAAACCGAGCGGTTGCCAGGTATAGGGAAACACATGGTGCAGTACACATGCATCGCTCGGTTTTAGTAGTCGCCGGCGAATCGCGGCGGTTGTAATCTCAGACTTAACCGAGGGCAAATCGCTCATGAATCGCTGTCATGTGTACGAGACTGGTAAATCGAGCGATTTGCCAACCGCGCGACAACCGAGCGTAAGTCGCTGTCATGTGAACAAGCTCTTACAGAAAAGTACCACATGCTTATACGCCCAATACGGTTCCAATTCTAATTTATACAACAGTCCAAATGTAGCTAGGTTATGTGACACTCAACATTCTTCAATTACGCACTCAATTTAAAATTCAGAACACACAGAAATCATTCTTAAATTCTAAAAAAATACTTCTAAATTGAATTAAATCAATCACAATTGGTTAAATGGGAAACAATAATATTTATGCAATGCTGAGATATTATGCTGATGTTATTCATTTAATGTTATGTAATGCTAATAGTTTAAAGTGTACACTATAAATCAGGTTGGGTTAGATTAGAGTGGGCTCTATTATATGGACTATCACTATAGGAGTTTCATCAAATTGGAAATTTCTCTCCAGTACCTACTTGTGTACAGTAGTTCAGTGCTTCTAATGATTTTTCATTCTCATCCTTTTTACTAGAATTATGATGTATTTAAATATTATGAAGATTATAAATTATCGCATGAAGTACATCTCTGTTATCAGTTTGATAATGTAATTTTTTCAATATAAAAATGAAATGATTTTTGTGTTTATGGATTGTAAATTGAGTGTGTAATTGAAGAATTTTGAAATGACACATAACCTCTAGCTACATTTGGACTGCTGTAAAAATTAGAATTTGAACCATTTTGGGCGTAAGTTAGCCTGTAAGTTACTTTGAGTTGTATAATTCTGAATGATTAAATGAATGGTGTAGCAACCTAAACTGGTACAACCTACTCTATATGTGTTATATTGTACGATTTTCAACAAGCCTAATGTACAGATCGATTCATTCATTGGTTAATAAGAAATTTATATCCCCTTCTTTCATGTATACTCTGTATAAAAGGAGTTGGGACTTGAATAAAATATTCGTGTCACCAAATAATGCGAAATATCAATTCTCTTGCAAGTCATTATGACCGGATTTTTTTTTATTTATTGAATGGAAAAGACTAAGAAATTGTCAAAAACCACAGATTTAAAGAACGGTTTCGGTTATTACACTATTGTCAATCTCTGATAAACTAGGTTTCAGAGATTTCTAGGTAAACCTACTTTATCAGAGATTGACAATGGTGTAATAACCGAAACTGGTCTTTAAATCTGTGGTTTTTGACAATTTCTTAGTCTTTTTCATTCAATATGAATAATTACCACAATATCAACTTCTCAACTACACAAAAAGTATTTATTTATTATTCATTTTATTTATTCATTTATTCTACAAAATACTACAATCATAATATGATTAACTTATGACATTGAAGGATAAACTAGGCTGAGCCTGTACTATTTCTCCCCAAAAATTTTGATAAAAGTTAATGTTATCCAAAGGTTGAGGTTATGATATCAAATACTGCTTCGTCACTTGATTTCTGGTCCAGGAATAGTTATTTGAAGATTTTGAAATTTGAAGGTTGACATAATACTTTGGATGAATCACAGAATGTATCACAATGTACCGTATCTGGTCATCTTCTCTCGATATAAAGTTGATAAAACGCAAATGAACGCCGATTTTTGCCGTACCTTTGACATAATTTCCAAGTCTTTCATTTTTTAAATTGACAACTTCGCAACGACTGTGTTGTTAAATTGAATATATCCTGTCAAATTAACTTGGAAATTTCTCACCAGCTTGCAACACGGATATTATATTCATTTTATTATAATGCAACTCATTTTATTCAGTATCTCTTCATTTTCTCTCGATATAAAGTTGATAAAACGCAAATGAACGCCGATTTTTGGCGTATCTTTTACATAATTTCAAAGTCTTTTATCTTTAAAATTGACAACTTCGCTTCGACTGTGTTGTCAAATTTAATAATATATATCCAGTCAAATGAACTTGAAAAGATTAAAATTTCTCACAATCTTGCAACATGGATATCATAATTTTGGTTCATTCAACTCATTTTATTCAGTGTATGTTAAGATGCATATTCACAAAATTTCGGTCTCAATTCCATACAAAGTATGTTTCGTTCTAGTTTCCGTTCAGTTCTCCGACTCCCAGTACTTTGTGCTCATAACATAGCTGTTGTCGGATTAGCGAAACTCATATCCCCTCTCCTCCTCACAGCCCACTTCCCTCCACCCTGAACCCGTAATAAACCCCTTTAATTAGCAAGTAACCAGTCGGCGTTTGTACACACTGTGGATTACAATGAATAATGTCCAACACACAAACCTCTAAATACCCCCTGGTTTTAGGGGGTTCTCTTTATACATCACAGTTGTTGTTCCCCCCCCCGTGGGGGAAATGGGTTCCTTTGTAAGGGGCTCTTTCATCCCTTATAAAGGGCTGTCAGCCGAGGGGTCTCTGTTTTCAGGATCCCCAACATATCTGACCAGAGTCCAAAAGGTCATAGAAGATAATGCATGCATCATATTGGGCTGCGAATTCATTAGAACCAGTTTATGTATTGCTAACTACATATATTGCCATAGACTAAATGAACAAAATTTAAATATGTCATATTACTGAACAGAAAAATCATTTTTCAAAAGTGAAATAATGTACTATTATTGTGGAAATTCATCATAAGAGAAACTTGATGATTTGAATTGTTGTTTTTCATAGACTATTTTTAGCGAAAATTTAGCTTCAGTCTATTTGTCCCAAATAGAAAATTTTCTAACCACTGATTAAAGACGTTTCCCGCTTCTCTGGTATATCACCGTCATTTAAGATGAGAACAGGCTGCTGCCCAAAACTTCTTCAATTTCATAATTTGGTGAACTGGAGAATTATTGAACGATATGATGATCAAATAATGCAATATCTATTTTACGATTGCAGGACATTGTCTTGTAATCTACTTGAACTATGGATTATGTTGTATCCCAGTGGAAGGATGAGGAACAAGAAATGAGGCATGCTCAATTGAGGCAAAAAGCAAGTTGTAAGGTCGAAGCATGCAGCATGAGGTGAAGCATGAAACAAGAGGCAAGCTGAAAGAATGATAGATAAGGCAAGAAGCATGTTTTAAGGTGGAGCATTCAACAAGAGGCAAGCTGAAGGAATGATCAATGAGGCAAGAAGCAAGTTGTAAGGTCGTTTCATGCAACATGAGGCAAGTTGAAGGAATGACAGATGAGGCAAGAAGCAAGTTGTAAGGTCGTTGCATGCAACATGAGGCAAGCTGAAGGAATGACAGATAAGGCAAGAAGCAAGCTGTAGTGTGAAGCATTCAACATGAGGCAAGCTAAAGGAATGACAGATAAGGCAAGAAGCAAATTGTAAGGTCGAAGCATGCATTCATGAGGCAAGCTGAAAGAATGACAGATAAGGCATGAAACAAGATGAAAGGATTGATTGATTGATTGAGTACTTTATTTATGTAGATTACAATATATACTGACTTATACACTTATATACAATAGCTTACAATACAGCAAAATTATAGATGAATTTACATAATATAGACTAAGAAAATAATTATTGAACTGTATATGATATAAAAAGCAATTTGTAATATAATAACTATAGATAATAATTATATTGTTATGCATCTACATAAATTGGCGGAGCTTCGGACATATCAATGTCCATTCTTCGGAAAGAATATTAAAAATATCCTCCCCACTAACTCTCTACCAAATGGATGAGGAACAAGAAATGAGGCATGCTCAAGGGATGAGAGATAATTAAAGAAGCATAATATAAGGCCAAGGCACACAACTTGAGCAAAGCCTAAGAGATGATAGATGGGGCAAGAAGCAAGTTGTGAAGCATTCAACATGAGGCAAGATAGATTGATGAAAGTTGAGGCCTGAAGAAAGATGAAAAAATGACATATGAGGCATGCTCAATTCCTGAGACAAGAAGGAAGACTTTTGTGAGAAGTATGCAACCTGTGGCAAGATGAAGGAATGATAGATGAGGCAGAAAGTAAAGTGTTAGAATGAAGCATGCAACATGAGGCAAGATAGAGTAGTGACAGATAAGGCAAGAAGCAAGATGAAAGGGTAAACAACATGAGGCAAGCCTAAAGAATGATAGATATGCAAGTAGCAAGGTGTAGGCGTGAAGCATGCAACAAACTGAAGATAAATGAGGCAAGAAGAGAGTTGTGAGGATGAAGCATGGTATATGAAACAAACTGAAGGAAAAATAGATGAGGCAAGAAGCAAGGGTAAAGGTAAAGCATGAAATATCAGGCAAGATAGAATAATGACAGATAAGGCATGAAACAAGATGAAAGGATTGATTGATTGATTGAGTACTTTATTTATGTAGATTACAATATATACTGACTTATACACTTATATACAATAGCTTACAATACAGCAAAATTATAGATGAATTTACATAATATAGACTAAGAAAATAATTATTGAACTGTATATGATATAAAAAAGCAATTTGTAATATAATAACTATAGATAATAATTATATTGTTATGCATCTACATAAATTGGCGGAGCTTCGGACATATCAATGTCCATTCTTCGGAAAGAATATTAAAAATATCCTCCCCACTAACTCTCTACCAAATGGATGAGGAACAAGAAATGAGGCATGCTCAAGGGATGAGAGATAATTAAAGAAGCATAATATAAGGCCAAGGCACACAACTTGAGCAAAGCCTAAGAGATGATAGATGGGGCAAGAAGCAAGTTGTGAAGCATTCAACATGAGGCAAGATAGATTGATGAAAGTTGAGGCCTGAAGAAAGATGAAAAAATGACATATGAGGCATGCTCAATTCCTGAGACAAGAAGGAAGACTTTTGTGAGAGTTAGGCAACTTGAGGCAAGATTGTAAGGCTGAAGCATGCAACATGAGGCAAACTGAAGGAGTGACAAATAAGACAAGAAGCAAGACGAAAGGATGAGGCACAAGAAATGAGGAATGGGTTGAGAGATGAGGATACACACCTGAGGCGATATCTCTCATGTACAGTGATATTCACTTTAAACTGTCAGTATTGATTGAATGGGAAGCTGTGATGCTATCTATAAGGGATGCTGACAGTTTGTAGTAAATCTCTCATCTAGCTTATAAAGTGGAGCTCCCTCTAGTGGCAAATCAGCCAATTAAAATCAATTATACGGTTATCCTCCCTTTTACCCCTTCTTACCACCCCCTTTCACCTCCTTGAACCCCCCCTCACACCACTATAACACCCCCTCCCACCCACGAGGAGTTATAGTAGTAGGGGATGCAATTCCATTTTAGCACTAAAGGAGGTTAATATTCAATTTCATCCCCTTATCATCATCGACGTGTCTCAGTCATTTTGATTATGTCTGGGGGGTTTCTCCCCATCAAATCTGGAGGTAGCTCACCCCCTTCACAAATCTGGAGGATGTCACCCCCTTTAATAAGTAGGCGTCACATCACCTCGGGCTTTCTTCTCTAGACCATGTGGTGGTGATTTAGAATTCAATCTGATTAGGTTGTCATTAAATCTTTATAATGTTCTCCAATATGTTTTTAAGATCAAATCTTTGTCATTAAATCTTTATAATGTTCTCCAATATGTTTTTAAGATCAACAAAATTGTCAGAACTACTTATATATTGATGAATTGAGTTATTAGTTTTAGATGTTCCTCCATTTTGCCAACAAACGACAACTCTCCACTTATCTAATCATAGCGATTGGATTTTTCATTTTTTTCAATTCACTTTTTTCATTTCATTGGATAACAGCTGGTTAGGCTGTGAATACTGTAGGTACTTGGCCTTTACAAACTAAAGTATTAAATACAACATTCTCTCAACTTCTTCATAGCTTTGGAAAATGAAGAGCTTATAACGATCCGATGAATTTGAACCTGCATAAGCTAGCTTGTCAAGTACCGACAATGCTAATAGAAAAACAGTTGGACTCAGTGAATATCGAACATAATTAATTACATTGGTTGGAGCCTGATTCAAATGCAAATAAGTATATGATTATTCTAAGTTTGCTCAGCTCTGTTGATAATAATAATAATTATTGATTACTATGTGCACCGTTGATTACTGATGAAGAATATTGAAACTAGCAGCTGACATTTTTCATCTTGGTTTTGTTTGATCATAATTTGTGTCAACATAAGAAATCGAAACAACCATGGAGCCGATAATGTAAAATAAGATATGATACGTTTCAGCTGTATGAATAAATCGTTATGCTTTGGAATAAGTTCTGAAAAATAGAAAGCAACATTTTCTGTCACAAATCAGTAACTATTGTAAGGTACCTGGATTTTAGAACTGATACAAAAAAAATATTTTGATGATCATAAAGGTGCGTACAGATATACGCGCCGCGAACATGAGCAATTCACTTTTAATCAGCTGACTATATCTGTATTTTCACAGGAACGATAAGATACAGATATACTAGTAGTTATGTGAACAGTAGACCTCACGCATTATTCTCATCCACAAGTACCTGATTGAAACTATAGACCTTATGGAAATACAACAATAGACTGGCTTCTCCACACATCTGTGTAATCACTTGTCAGCTGATTTAAGATGAATAATATTCTATAGTCTGATTTTTACTCTAATATTGGCGTATGAAGGAGGCTCCTTTTTCCTTTTATATAATCCTTGAAATGCAAAATTTCCAAAAACCTTGTATATACGTCGACGCGCAATTAAAAAAGGAACATACCTGTTAAATTTCATGAAAATCTATCACCGCGTTTCGCCGTAAATGCGCAACATATAAACATTTAAACATTCAAACATTTTAACATTTAAACATTATGAGAAATACCAAACCGTCTACATGAATCTTAGACCTCACTTTGCTCGGTCAAAAAAGCTTGGCATCAGCTGATTAAAAGTGAATTGCTCATGTTCGCGGCGCGTAAATCTGTACGCACCTTAAGAGATGAATGAACGAACGCTTTATGATTCAATCAATGTTCATTCTTAACTGGTGAACATTCCCCGTGATTTTCATAACATCACAGTAAACTAACAATCAATAAATTTTTACAAGGAATATCTGGTAATAACCAAATCAATCAAACTAGTCTGAACTGTTCCCAACATTGTTTGAACAATTGTTGAATTTCTGTCGAAGTGTGAAATTTATTACCCAGCTGTGTACATTTTTTGTTCATCTTGCACTTTGTATTCATTTTACAAGCATTGTTTATTTCAATTGGGCTCCTACTATCAATCCACAATATCAAGCATTTGTCGACATTCGAATCGTTCGATAGATGTTGAGTTTGTAGATTATTTTCAGTACTCACAATTTTATTAAACTTTCTGGAGTGATCATAACAACTTGGAACATAACCTCATTTAGACTACACTAACTATCAAGATTTGGAAAAGAGACAGTTTTGGTTTTATCTAGTTGTTTCTTCCTCAATCATTGATTTCACTTCGTGCTTGTGTAAATGGATGAAATGAATAATTGAACTCTGAATCATTCTTATTTTTCAATTTTTTATTTGTTTAGTGTTCGGATCATATTTAATTCTCTGTACATTTACTTCTAGTCATTAACTAGAATTAATTTTTTTTTGATACCTTTATATAGAGCTCTCAGTTCTTACTGTTCCAAGCATTATGTAACATGTTTCATCATTTTTTGAATGTTCAGTTTTTAGAGGACTCTCAGTTTTTGAAGCAGATTATTAGCTAGTTGTCAAACTAGAAACCTTCCGAAATAACGCGCAATTCAAATGATTATTTTAAATGGGAACATAATTTACGTCCACAGGTGCTTCACATAAATTTTCCATTCCCTATGCTTGTTCATTAATAAGGCTTGTACGAAATAACTGCAAAATAGAATGTAAGTTTAGCAATTGGTTCAAATGAGAATGTATTTAGATCATATTGAATGAAAAAGACTAAGAAATTGTCAAAAACCACAGATTTATTGATACTTAGAAAGACCGGTTTCGGTCTCAGTTTACCAGAGATTGACAATGGTGTAATAACCGAAACCGGCCTTTCTAAGTATCAATAAATCTGTGGTTTTTGACAATGTGGTTTCTTAGTCTTTTTCATTCAATATGAATAATTACCACAATATCAACTTCTCAACTGCACAAAAAGTATTTAGATCAGTTATTGATGAAATTGAATAAGGATAGTAACTTTCAGTATCCAATAATGTAGTAAATTAATGGAAAAAAGACAGTTCAGTAGAGATGTAAATATGAAGGATAAATCTATAAAATAATTAGTGTTTAGAGTTTGAACATAAGGGTCTATTATTTACTCTATTTACTAACCAAAGAAGAAATATCAATGAATGAGTTATTATTTTTATCATCATCGGAGTTAGAAGACCCAAATTCACCTTGGATTGTTGACAGAATATGAATATTATCAGGGACAAACAAATAGATAAACAGAGACAAACAATTTTACGCTTATCTTTTCTCTATGATATTATGCAATACTTAATTTTATCCTGTTAATAGATTACTCCTCCTTCTAATCTAAAATAGGCAACCCGCCTTACGATCAGCTGATTTGAAAGTGGTGTGAGTAGATATGGGTTAATTGACCTTGAAGACGGCTAGCCTTGTAATGTAGGTCAAGTTCGCACGGCCTCTACAGTGAGATTAATTTCAAGCTGTCAGAATGGGTTGGATCAGAAGCGTTGATACTATTTATGAGGGATGTTGACAGTTTAAAGTAGACAATGCTGTATTTGCGTTCTGGAGATGAAAGCAGAACTTGTTTTGTCTAGTCAGCTGTTTGTTTTGGTGTACGGTTGGTTGCTTTGTTCAACAAAAATTAAAACTGATATTCGATTTACATTATCATGTTGTCTTGTATTATAATAATATATCATTGAGTATTTGAAGTTCTATTTTATACTGTTGGTTGCTTTGTTCAACAATAATGAAAACTGATATTCGATTTACAATATCATGTTGTCTTGTAATATAATAATATATCATTGAATATTTGAAGTTCTATTTTATACTGTAGTTGAATGTACCTCAACTACTTTTACTGTAGTTCTAGGTTTCTAGAATTTTTTAATAAAGATGGAAATTACTGAGAAATTGTATTTCATTTCATTTATTGTATAAAGCACTATAATCATAATATATATTATAGAATATATAATTTTTTATCACATTGGAGGGAAAACTAGGCTGAGCCTGTACTATTTCTCGCCAAAAATGTTGATAGAATGTTAATGTTGTCCAAAAGTTGAGGTTATGTAATCACACAATGCTTCTTGATTTTTTGTCCAGGAATAATTATTTGATAATTTTGAAGGTTGACGTAATACTCTAAATAAATCACAGATTTATTCAAATGCTAATGAATTAATAATTATTATTAAACTAAAATCCCAATCAAATGCTGTGAATCACCCCGAAGACTTCTGCTACTGCAAATATTGACAAATACTTTTACAATACTTCTGAAGTAATATTTTACTTTATAGAAATACTTTATCAAGTATTTTGAAAGTACTTATAAATTAATTTTATAGTTGAGTACTATTTATAGTACTTTTGAAATACTTTTATGTCTATGTAAGTACTTGATTCGTTGAAACACAGAATAAATGTTATAAATAAAACATACTGTATGCTGTAGCTTCAAACGGAAATGAAACTTCTGTAGTTTTCAACGATATTTTTAGATGGAGGATCTCTATCAAGTAATAAGCATCGAGGAATAGTGTTAGATATAGGCCTATGTGCTTTCCTGTAACGTTAAATATATGAAATATATTATTATTAAGATATTCTTTTTGTGAATCTTCCATTTCTTTTCGGTTTCTCTGTTCTCTCTGTATCTAATTTTCTGCTATTATTTTAGTATCTTATTTTAGTCTAAACTGCATATTTTCTCCATGTTATAAGTAACTGGCATTTTAAAATATTCTAAGCATTTTCTGTAATCTGAAGTGTACTGCAACACTATAAATAATACATAAAACAAAATTTAATAAATGAATTAAACATTGTATTTCCATTTACAACATTTCGAGACTGTTAACATTCACTTGCATTCATAAATACCCCAACAACTGTTTTGCGCAGAATACACTCTTATTGTCTTGTAATTATAACAAAATCATTTTTCAATGTTATTTACCTTGAATTCAATGCTATTTATATATTTTTTAAAATACAAAAGAAACAAAGAATTTTTCACTTTTTGTGTAGTTGAGAAGTTGATATTGTGGTAATTATTCATATTGAATGAAAAAGACTAAGAAGTTGTCAAAAAACCACTGATTTATTGATAATTAGAAAGACCGGTTTCGGTTATTACACCATTGTCAATCACTGATCAGTGGTTTTTTGACAACTTCTTAGTCTTTTTCATTCAAAACAAAGAATTCATGAATCCCTCAGTGAATGATTTGCACAGGATAAACTCAGTGACTCAGTACAGAAGGGAACTGGAATAAAGTCTCCCCTATATTTCACAGAGATTGGGATTGAAAAACAACAACAAATTATACTTCAAATAGATTGAGAAATAATCGAGTAGCATGCCTGAAGGGAAGTATTACAAATATGCAGAATACACAGAGGTAATATTCTGTGGACTGGAAAAGAGAGGGAAGTATTGAAGTAAACAGATATCCAGATATGGATGAAAGGACAAGGGTATTATTGGAAAGAGAGGTAATATTCTGTAAAAAGAGAGGAAAACAAGAGGAAACCCCAGAATGAAAACAAACGTGGAAATTCTTTAGCCGACAGTCCCCATGGACAGATCGCAACGATCATGAATATTAAAAGATTGAAGGTCGCCTTTTTTATTATTTGCTTCGGGAGACAGAATGGGGTGAGACAACAGCGGTGGGGAGAGGGAAGAGTGAGGATAAAAGGGGAAGAAATAACAAAATATCAAAAAGTAGGAGAAGGACTCAACGCAAAAAATGGATATGAAACAGAAAATGGAGTGAGAAGGATGAGAAGTAAAAGGAGAGGAAAAAGAGTAAGAAGAAAAAGGAGAAGGAGGATGAGAATAAGAAAAAAAGGAAGAAGAAGAAGATAATGAAGAAGAAGAAGAATATGAAAAAGGAGAAGAAAAAAATGAAGGAGAACAATTAGAACAGAATGGAAACGAAGAAAAAAGCAAGATGTGGAGGTGGTGAAGAAGAAAAAAGCAAGAAGAGGAGTCGAAGGAGAAGAAGAAAAAGAAGAAATGATGCAAGAAGAGAAGGTGCTAGAGAAGAAGAGGAAAAAAGAGGAGGGAAAGAAGAAGAAAAAGAAGAAGTTAATCAGTTCTTGTAGTGTTTCATGGTACAGAAAAATATGATTGAGAAGTTGTGGAGGAAGAAGTAAAAGAAAAAGAGATAAAAAATTTTGGAAGAAGAAGAGGATGAGAAAAAATGAGAAAGAAAATAGAATGTAGAAGAAGTAGAAGAAGAAGAAGAAGAAAATGTGAGGAAGAGAATGATAACGATAGAACCTTGAGGGTAGAAAAACAGTCTACTCATAAAAAAGTTAAGGCTGCATCTCATAAATTTCCATTTTATGTTTTGCTGTGCTGTCGATGGTCGGCTATGAGAGTGAGAGGGTGAACAGGGCGTGTAGCAGGAGATGGAATAAGAGAAGAAGTGAGAGAGAAAGAGGAAGAGATTGTGATAAAGGAGGGAGGAAGCAGGATAGATGACAACGAATTGAGCTTTAGTCTCCTTCCTTATTTTCGAGAGAAAGAGTGAGAGAGACAGTGTTAGAGAGGAGTGTGAACAGGGGATTCAGAAGAAGATGGAACGGGGGGCGTAGTGAGAGAAAGAGAGGAAGAGATAGTAATAAAAGAGGTAGGAAGCAGGACAGACGACAACGAATTGAATTTTGTAGTCACCACTTCATTCCCCTTGAAACGATTTTCGCCCCGACATGATATCATAACAGCAGCGGTTATGAATTTAGGGGCGGCAGTTCCTTGGGGGGTACTTGGGGGGAAGTGTTTATTTCCACCCTTGGATTTGCTCCCCTCTTCACCTCCCCCCTCTCAAACCTGAGGTTGTTCTCCCCTTTCATGACAAATTATAGATGATTAGTGGAGTCATTTCTGGAGAATATGGCGGTTTATATAGAGCGATAAAATGTAAGGTTCTAACCTTACTGAGACTTTACTCTGGGATTTGGATTTTAGGGGATGTAGGTATAGTTGTATATATATTGTTGTAGGTATATGTATGTAGTAAGGCCTAAATACAATTCCAACTGTCACTCTGGGATTTGGATGCTAGGGATTGTAGGTATAATTGTATTTACACAATATAATATTGTTTACATATTTTTGTAGTTATAATGTATGTAGTAACGCCCATATACAATTCAAACTGTCAACATTGGTTGAATGTGAAGCTTCATGATTAATGTTTATAGTTTAATGAGAAATATCGGGGCACCGAGCTTCGTTCGTTATTTTATTTATTATAGAATCATTATCCTATAAATCCGATAAATAGAATCATAAAACTACTAAAGATAGAGTAAGCCATGACAGAACACAATATTCTCTCAAATGATCGTGTTTATATTTTACAGCTGGCTATACGTCAGCTTATGAATTTCGGGGATGCGATATTTTGATTTTCCAGAATCACTCGCTCACTTTTTACTATCCACAGACGGCGTAAGTCTCAGCTGTTTCAGCCAAGGATGAGTTATCCTTTTAATGTCGTTCATCGAGTTTTCCCAGGGATGAGACCTAGTGCAATCGGATTTTTATATCATAAACCTACTATGTTCCAAATTTCGTGAAAATCGTTAGAGCCGTTTTCGAGATCCGTTGAACATAAATATATACCCATATAACCAGAAAACCACATAAACATATAAATATATATAAAGAAATTGCTCGCTTAATATAATAGGATTTCAAGATACGTATTATTGTAATCAAATGAAACAGTCCTGGTTTTTTTCAATTTTTTGTCTCACAATCTTTATAATAATCCGTATTTTGAATAGATGAATAGATTATGTTCCCTTCCTCAATCAGTGTGATGATTGTATGATGATTGTGTGATGATTTGTACTTCAATGAATGCATGAATGAATCATCAATAGATGAAAAAGTGTATTTTCACTTGTTTAAAGTAATAAATAAATTAAATATTTGCAAATTTTGAAAATATCTTTCTTTTTTCCAGGGTTCAGATGCTGGATCCGTACTATTCCCGTCTTCTCCAGTCGTTAGGAAACGTGAGTATATAAAAATCTACATACATTTCCACATATTTTCAATTACTTACGGTTCATTCATATTCAGTAATATATTTGGAATTCAAACATTTTCTGGAATCTTCTAGCCTCATGTAAAAATGAACCTTTGACTATTGACTATAATGAACCTCTCAAACTATTATATGAGTGTATTTGAACTGCATATCAATATAGGTGGAATTACATCCTCGACATTTTTAAACCTCATACAAAATTCTGTAGAATTCACAGTTCCGAAAAAAGTCGGAACATTCAGTTGTCAAAAATAATATTCAAATTTGTCTTTGACTGCTGTAGAGAGTTAGTTTTATACAAGAATACAAGATCTTCATTTGCCATAAAATAAAACAAGTTCACAATAGGCATCGTCAGTTTAACAATATTTTCATTTTTAAAATAATTGAGACAATTTGTCACATTTAAAATAATTACAATTTAGATACTTATCTGTTGAGTAAAATCCTCTAACCTTTAGCCATCTGGCAATAGTTCTTTTAAAAATGTTCAACGGCAACAATCCAATGGATAAAGGCAGCCTGTTATACAGTTTACAGTACCTTGTATTATCACATCAAATACTTGGATATATTATTATGATAATTGGAATGTTTTTGAAATTACTGTAACAAGCATTAAATCTCTTCCAATCGAGGTTTATTACTAGACATGTCTTATATTAGCTTGGAACAGCTTGAAA
Organism: Nilaparvata lugens; assembly: GCF_014356525.2. Lineage (NCBI taxonomy): Eukaryota > Metazoa > Arthropoda > Insecta > Hemiptera > Delphacidae > Nilaparvata > Nilaparvata lugens. The sequence continues at coordinate 37,157,407 of NC_052513.1, read as the reverse complement.
CGTATAATACATCTCGACAACTTAATAGAAATAAATAACTTGAGAGGATTATAACTGGGGAGAACTACAACTGAGGGTTAGTATTTTTATGCTTGTTCCTTGCAGTAATACCTCTGTCATCACAGCTATAAAAACTGACTAAGCCGAACTGAAAATAAATTCTATGAATGAATCAATCCAATGGCGCCTCGCCAAGGAGTGTGTATCTAGAGATCTAAACTCATGCCAAATTATTTATTCTCTCTATTAGTGTTTTGAATAGTAGAGACATGGGAATTTCAAGTCGAGAGATGGTTTGTGAAACTATCCAAATCAAAATTCCTCTCTGTTGGGAAGATTATCTGACAAAAAAATGGAGAACTATATCTCACTTCCACTTGAATCCTTAAAAGCTTCGAAGTTTTTTTTTTAATTTAGTTTTATAGTAATGTAGCTCGATCCAATATGTCTCTCACATTCACACATGAGACATTCACGATTTTTTAACATTCAAGTTTTAATTCTTGAATTAATAATTGATGATCACATGCTTTTCAATGAAAATTGATTGTTTCCTTCTTGTATTTAGCGTGCCTCTCACATTTCCTCTTGCAAAATTCTTACACTTGGTTGCACAAAGTCTGTTAACTTACAATCCCGTTCAAATACCAAAATACCCAATCAGAGGAGTTTCCTTATTAAAAAAAACTTTCTTTGATTGGTTCTTGTGGTGTTTTATTATGATTCAAATTTAACAGGCTTTTGTGCAATCAGGTGCAAGGATGTTGCAAGTTTTCTACTTTAATCTTGTAGTTTTCCACTTGCATTCATCTTGCCTCTCACCTTTCCACTTGCAACATATTTTGACTGTTTGCCAGAGTTGAATCCGGCCAAAGAGAGGAATGCATCCATTGCATGCCTCACGTACTTTGTCCTGAGTAATTTGATGATGCTGAACATCTTTTGGCAACACGACAGAGTTTGCAGACATAGCTTCAAATTGGAGCATTTAGGCTTGATTGCCACACTGCGTATGTCCGTGATACTTTCAGAGTCTTAACAACTCAGACGTTTCTGGTTTTGTTGGAATTCCCAGGATGAGATTCACTAAAAACTGTCGGCATTTGTTAATTGGGGAACATTGATGCTACTTTTAAATAATGCTATTTATATTTGACTGACTTATCAGACCAAAGGCTGATCTCAAGAATGTTCCCAAGGCCGAAAATATGAAATTTGTTACTATGGGCTTTTCAATGATAACGTCTTGAATATTTGTTATTACGGCTTATATAATGGAAATATTGTGAAAACCACTAATTCATTAGAACAATTAGAGTAACTAGTTTCAGTTGTTCCACCATTATCAATCTATAGTAAATGAAAGCTAGAACATCAGAATATAATAATAATAATAATGATAATAAAATGGCCTTTATTCAATTTCACAATAATTGCAATACAAAAGAAATCAATTATAACATTTATTGTCAGTTTTTTCCATGGTAAAGTGCCGTCTGGAGAAGATCAGAATATATTAGTATGGGCTACAGTTACTATATTTAAGGTGTACTATGTTCTGATATAGTAAATGTGGTATGAGTGAAGCCCCCCGATTATTCCTCAGCTGTTGACCAATGAAGGTTGAGCACTACTGTCATTGGCCGAGGCTAGACACGCCCAAGTATACCAAATATGGTCATGAGAATTGAACAACAACAAATGAAGAGAAACTTTGTAACTAACAAAACTAACTTGTGTTATGACTAACAAAAAACTTCGTGTTCAAGTATTTTCTCAATCTGTATATTATTCTTCCATTCCTTTCCACATTATTTGTTTGGTTTTGTTAGTTACTAAGTTTCTTTTCGTTAGTTGTATAACGGTTCTCATGACTATATTTGGAATACATGGGTGTGTCCAATTTTAGAGTAAACAGAGTTATAGAAAATATAACAAACAAAAATGAAAAATACACTTATAAAAAGAAATCTTACAAACAAAACAAATGAAGAATAATAAAAAAAGCAAGAATGACAAAAGATAAGAAGATTCCTTTTCAGTGGAATTTCAGATGGTGATGATTAATTATGATATAGATTAATAATTATCTATCACAGCTATAATTGTGTTGTTTTCATGGTTTTATAGGCCCACACACATAGTAAAGAATGTTAAGTGGCCCATAACCTGTAGCTACATTTGGACTGTTGTTCAAATTAGAATTGGAACCGTTTTGGGCTTATAAGCCTGTCGTACTTTTCTGTAAGTTGTGTTATTCTGACTGATTGATTGAATAAATAAAAATACTATGGCCTGTTTTTTCATTTCCAATCATTTTATGATTAAGTGTTTTTGTGTCTGTTGAATAAATAAATACTATATTAAATTCTGCTGCTCAATTTTTAAGCTTTCGGTTTACTAGAGATTGATATTGGTGTAACAACCGGAAGTGCACCACAAATTGTTTTAATAAATTAGTGGTTTCGACAAAATCAAGTACTCTGCATTAAATAGCTCGTAATAACAAATTTCATATTTTCGGCCTTGATTAGTTCTCATTCAGTATGCATATTAATCTACCACAGCATTACAGGTGATGATTATATTATGGTGATGATTAATATTATGATATAGATTAATAATTATCTATCACAGCTATAATTGTGTTGTTTTCATGGTTTTATAGGCCCACACACTTTGAGCTGCGTACAAACTTGAGCGCCACAACCACACGAATTTCACTTTTTATCAGCTGATTGTATCTGTATTTATACAGGAACGGTAAAGGTGTATTTTCGTTTATGCGTAAATTTCCGCAGTCGACGACGGCAAGCATTGTTGACATTCATATTGTCCAAATTTCAAGTGTGCTAAAACAGCTGATCAAATAACTTTTCATTATTACTTTCCTTGCCCTATTACCATAGGTAAGGAAAGTATTGCTTTCCGAAAAAAATTAAGGTACCCCAATTTCTAAATTTCTTTACGTTTCAAGGTCCCCTGAGTCCAAAATGTGGTTTTTGGGTATTGGTCTGTGTGTGTGTGTATGAGTGTCTGTGTACACGATATCTCATCTCCCAATTAACGGAATGACTTGAAATTTGGAACTTAAGGTCCTTACACTATAAGGATCCGACACGAACATTCTCGATCAAATGCAATTTAAGATGGCGGCTATAATGTTGTCAAAAACAGGGTTTTTCGCGATTTTCTCGAAAACGGCTCCAACGATTTTGATCAAATTCATACCTAGAAAAGTCATTGATAAGCTTTATCAACTGCCACAAGTCCCATATCTGTAAAAATTTCAGGAGCACTGCACCATCTATGCAAAGTTTGATTTTAGATTCCCAATTATCAGGCTTCAGATACAAATTAAACAAAAAAATTCAAGTGGAAAAGATTGAGCTTAAAAATCTCTACAATTAATGTTCAGTAACATTTTCACCTAAAATTGAAAATAAGCTCGAAATTCGAGAAAATAAGATTATTCATTTGCAAACTGTTGGCAACTGTTGATTCTATTAAATCATTCACTATAAAGAGATAGCAGACTTTGTGTGTCTGCAGCGCTATGCCCTGTCACCAGCTGGCTCAAATATTTGAATAGTAGATTTGAGATGCGCGGGAACACTAGCGTCAGGTGATCAATTTTCATAACGGCAAGGTAAGTTGTGTGAGTGCGCCACACCGGATTTTTTTTGTTTATTATTCAAGATTCAAAACATTTTTGATAGTATAAACATATTGCCATTTGAAAGTATAAAAAAGTATCAACTCAACCTCCCTCATTAAAGCATAATTGAACTTAATATTTTAGGTTATTTAGACAAATTGAAATCTTCCCAATCTGAGATCCTCACACTGTCGTGGTCGACGACGGCATTTACGCACAAACGAAAACGTAGCTTAAAAGAAATCCTAGCATCAGCTGATGAAAAGTGAAATGCGCGGTTCGAGGCGCTAAACTCTGTACGCACCTCTAGAGATCGGACTTCAACGGATCAAACTGAAGGTCGATCTTGAGGAATTCTAACAGTTTTTAGTTAGTTTTGAGTAGTTGTGTACTATGTTTTCCTCAAAGTTTTCCACTAATTTCCCCACTTTTCTTTCCACAGACGAATTACCGGCGAAACACCATGTCAACAACTCAACCACCGCCGGCAACCGAGTCTCCCCAATTGTGGGGGTCAAAAGGGGGGCCAGCACCCCTTCGCCTCCCACCCCTCTTCCCCCACCACCACTGCAATCAGCTGTTCTTCCCCCGCACCACAGTCCGAGTCCCCGATCAGCTGTTGCTGGTCCCACCCCGCCCCTTGCCCACATAAAGCAGGAGAGGTTACCCCCGCCACCATCTTCGGGGGGTCCTCTGACACCCCTGGGGGGTCCCCAGCCCCCCTTGGGTCCCCCGGGGCCCCCTGGAGGTGTCTCCTCGGCAACAACCGCTGGACATTATCCGCCTATACGGCTCACCAGTATGGCTAGTATGGTTAGTATATATTTTTATTTTTAATCACATTTAATTAAAGTTGAAATGTACTATTAAAGCTGTTGAACAACATGATTAATAGATTGATTGTCAGGTACTGATCAGGGACCTATTGCATGCGAAAATACAAAGTAATAATTTAGCAATCTGCTATAGTGAGGTCCACGTTATAATGACAGTATTTGATCAACTTTGGTTGTACTATCCTTGTATATCATTCGATATAGCCGGTGGTACTATCCTTTTCTAGGTCCACAACGATGCCAATCATGTTTTTGACAGTGTAGAAATATTCCACTAACTCAAATTCTTATTCCACAAAAACGTACACAATACAAAATCAAAATACAAGTTCTCAAAAGCAAAATAACATAGCTATTAATATACATATTACACTGTATTATTTATTTTACAAAATTTTACTGTATTATTTATTTTATAAATAATATAATTAATTAATGCAGAGAATCGGCATCGCTATTCTTCTATCTTCATCTACTGCCATTATAACGTGGACCTCACTATATTTATTAGAATAGGAAATTACTAAACTTTGTATTTTCTCATGCAACATTTTTTCATGTAAACTTATTTTTATGTACGACGTTAGTCGTAAATACACGGTGTCCCACGAAGAGTATGAGTTTTACACATTTAATTTCATATTACGTGCCCACTGATGCACCAAACTTTTTTAAATTTCACACAGTTTACAAAGTAGAATCTAAAAATATAAAAATATTCTGAGCAAATTTCAGCTCCCTAACCTTCGTAGAAACAAAATGGCGGCAGTAGTTTTTACAGGAAGCAAATTGGTAAAATTTTCAATATGCCTCCATTTTGTTTCTACGTGAATTAGGGAGCTGAAATTTTCCCATAATATTTTTAGAATCTACTTTGTAAACTGTGTAAAATTTGAAAACGTTCGGTGCATTAATATAACGTAATATAAAATTAAACGTCTAAACCTCTTCGTGGGCACCGTGTATGTACTTGGTTTTTTTTTGTTTTACAACGTTATAAGTGTGTTCTAATGGCCGTAAGAATGATAAGAGTAATTATATACTTGCTGTCATCAGACTATGAACGATTCAAATGTATTTCATTTTTCATAAACAAAATATTGAGTAATTTTCTATACTACTATGAAATAGACGGTATAAATATAATTTCAATGATCATATATTAGTCATGAAAACCAAAATATATCACAAATTATTCTCAGTTCTATTTTCCCATTCCTCCTATTCTAATCCATTTTTGTGTTCCGTAATCCACACAGCTTAACGAACAGTGCAACGTACAATTTTCACAGTTGATTTCGAAATACAATGCTTCATAATATGATTGGCTCCTTGATTCTTTAGATGTTGAGCTGAGAAAATTAAGATCAAACAATATGCAAATGAAATATAACAAATGCCAATTAAATATACACAGACATGTTTATCGTCAGTAATCAAAAGTGAATATTCAATCAATAATTATTTCCAAGCTGAGCAAACTTGGAATAATCATACATTTATTTGTAGATGGAGTATTGATTATTAGCACTGACGTGGTGTTTGTGTTGGTGCAGTTTCAAATCTGTTGAATTGATTTTAGCTGTTTATTATATAAATTCATGAAATAATTTAAAAAGTTCAAAGATTTGAAGAAGATTAGTTCAATATTTGTAAAATTCTGACATATCTGTCAAATTATAATGCGTATTTCTTGTGTATGCTTTTTCTGATCTTATTAATTCCATATTGAATAAGCGGATAAGTAATACAATCATTGTATTCCCAAGTACCCACATCTATTCTTACAGCATAGATAAAGTAATAATTACTTCAAACTGTTATAACCACTTATTGAAGAATTAGTTTTGATTGTTAAACCATAATCACATCAGTTAAATTAAAGCTTCAACATCGAAATGCAGGACATGTATTGTAGAGTGTGGAGCAATACGATTGGTGGCTATTTGACCTATCAAGGTTAAGCTCTGCCATTGGCCGAGACAAGACACTCCCATAGTGGGCTGAGCATTTGAATCACGAGACACAACTTAACAACTAAAACATCGAAAACTTTAACATTGCAGTTACTGTACTTAGTTACTGATTAGAAAAAGTTAGAAATAAATTATCATGATTGATAAATCAATGACAATACATTAACTAAACATTGGAACATTGAGTAGCAGAATGAATGAAGCATTTGTAGCAAAAAGAATGAAGCACTGTGAAGTTAGAAATGAATTATCATGATTGATAAATCAATGACAATACATTAACTAAACATTGGAACATTAAGTAGCAGAATGAATAAAGCATTAGTAGCAAAAAGAATGAAGCACTATGAACTGCTATGGATGCATATTCTGCTGCTCAATTTTTCAATTTTCCATTCTATTGATGATAGATTAGAACCAAAACTATTACTAAATCTCAATGTTTCAATAAATAAGTGGTAACTTATTGAAGATTAGAAAGATTAAAGTAATTTTATTAGTCTAGAAATTAATAACCATATTATTTACCACAACACTGAAAACATGAAATTCTTCCTACATCCACTTCTCTTTGTAGGGGGCTACTGATTATTAAAACGCAAAAAAACTATCAAATACCCTTTACTTCATTGTAATACTACTATTTTCAGCTCTTCAAGAGCCATTTTAAAGTGTTACTGTGTTGCAATGAAATAGAGTCTACTTAATAGTTTTTTATTGTCTGCTTTAACTTTTTCTATTCATTCTTACTATTTAAATATGAATTTTTCAACAAAATAATAAATATTTCCAATTACTTTTCAGGTTGGCCAATGCAACGGAGCCCCTCCACCGCCCCCCAGCCATCACAGACCTCCAGGACCGCTGATGATGACGTCATCACCGCAACCAGTTGTGAGCCGAGCAGCATCGACGACCAGCACCTATGGAGTGCCACCTTCTGCCGCTGCCGTGTCTTCCAGTCCGGCGGCACAGGGCACTCTATTATCTACTGCCACTACGACCACTAGCAGCAGTTACCCCCCAGCTGTGGGGCCTCCGGCACCCCCTCCCGCGCTCTATGCGCCCTATAGCAGTACTCCGTACATGTCTACTGCTATGCCGCCTAGTTCTGTGAGTTTAAAATAATTTAGAAATCTTTGAAAATTGAATTCGTATGGCATTTGTTGGTGGGGACTGGGAACTCCTGGTCCCACCTCGCCTGAATATAAGTCGTCAATCGGCCTAATATAACGACTGTCATGCAATATAACGACTGTGGAAGTATAACGACTGTCATACTTCAGCCGGGATCGACAAAATAACGTGCCCATCCGATAAAACGGGTGTGATCTAGTGATGAAAAACCATCTGGGGATGAGCGGGTTTGAACCCGGAATCTTTAGGCTGAGCACGCAAGCACTCTATCCACTAGACCACGTATCACTCCATGAAATCGCTTTCTATCAACAACATAAACAATATTATTCCAAAATATTTGAACTAGCAGACTAAATAGTATTGAGTAGGGTGCAGTTGATCTATGTTTGTAGCAATGACCGACTACTGGTATATTACCTATTTTGTAAGTTAATAGCTATCCGGACATCTAAGGACTAAAGTACATCTTTTTCGTGAGGAGAACGTTTTTTCAATCTTCTCAAGAGATGAAGAGTAGGCTATACTACTTTCTAGGCCCTCGATGCACAATAAAATTTTCCTACACCCAATATACGAGTATAACAATTAATAAAAACAATGTAAAAATCATGTAGTACCCTTTATTTTTTAAAAACTTTAAACTAGTTCAACAACTAGTTACCCTAACTTTCATGAAAATCATGGAAAATGACCAAAGTTAGGGTCGAAGCTAGTAGTTGATCTGTTTTAATTTTTTTTAAATAAAGGGTACTACAAGATTTTTAAAATTGTTTTTATTAATTTGTTAAATGTAGCCCATCTGAGTGAAGTGTTTTTATGAGTATAACAATATCTAACCAATCTTTTGCTTCAAACATAGGCTACCAAAAATAGCATTCTACAGTCACAGATGATAGATTAATCTACTTTGATTGATTGATTGGTCGTATGGCTAAAATTTCCACATATAAATAATCATACTTGTATAAAAAAAAACAAGAAACACTTGAATAAAAGAAATGCCATCTCCTTGTCTTCGTTAAGAAAACATTTTCTGTCCACTACATCTCCGGCTATAGTGCCACATCCAGAGCCTCATCCCATGCCACAAGTGTGGGCTAAAGTTCAACTACATCTTGCCAATTACCCAGAACCTCCTATTTTGACACAAATACGATGTGTTTGTCTCTTTGTGAGTATATAGTATATTATGCGAATATAGTCTGGACATACAGTTACTATGAAGAACGCTCTAGAACTTCGTACCGCCAAAAAGTCAATGTATCTCATGTCACACTTGACTTTATTTGGTGGATCTTGAGATTTATCCGACAGTCAATATTTTCATTTACATCTCAATAAGGACTACCTATGTGCTTAGTCATGCAGCGTTTATTATTCCGAAAACATGTTCTTCTCAATCAATTGGTAGTGATATCCATTAGTAAAGTGTTGAATTAAAATAAAATAAAAATAGATAGGTTAAATCAGTGTTTCAAAGATGTATTTAATGTTTTCATAGTTATGATTGTCAATAGATGGTCCAGGAAATATGCGATGTACGATGAATTACATAGAATTTCATATTCTTTCCATCTTCCATTTAAGGATGAATATTATTATAAGCTAATTTAAAAAAGTTATTAAATTAGTCTGTCATTCTTCAGTAATAATTGATGAATGCAATATGAACAACTCTCTTTCATGAGGTAAATAATTTTTTTCCAACATTTTCCAGTTTCTCAGTGATAGGAGAGTGATAATTATTTGTATAGGTCTTCTAAGGAACGATTATCTACAGCTGGTACCAATCAACTACACTAATTTCAACTCCAAACTACCGTTTTAATACTAGCACACAATTATTATCACAGGGTGACGTGTTAATTATACAGCTGGTAACTTTAGATGCCAAATCATATGATCTTGAATCATGATCATGTTTCCGTTCTTCAGTAGCCGCTCGGCCGAAAATTTCGATAACATAGGTATATAAAATGGATTAATAAATAATTATTATTAGCCCTCCTATTAAAATTTCTGGTCAGAAACCATCCCCAATATTCACACAACATATTTCCAAAGTTTCATGCCGTTCTGTCAAGTAGTTTTCGAGTCTATAGGGAAGGGAACAAACAGACATTCATTTATATATATATATATATATATATAATATATATATATATATTATATATATATATATATATTATATATATATATATATAGAAGATTATAAAGTGTATAAAAGTATGTAATGATGTAGTAATAGAGTGCATAATATTAAACATTAGTGGATAAATGATATTTGATTCTATTTAAAGTAGAGGACCAATGGCTGTTGGTTTAACTGATATAATCGAATAATACTTCGACCATAACTAATTTCTAAAATATGTTTGTTGTTGATGTTTTGCAGCGAGTGAACCGATCTCCTTTGCCTGTGATATGTGGAAGCGGTGGCCTGGGAAACCGTGGTGACCGGGGCGTGGTGACCGTGACAGTGGCATCCACCGTGGTGACCACCACAGCGACCACCACCAGTCACCGTGACCTCGTGGTCAGCACGCCTCTAGTGGGGCGCAGTCACTCGCCACGGGGGCATAGTCCCACCAGGGAACGTGATAGCTACAGGTAAATATAACACAGACTCTCAGTTGCACAAAAGTCTGTTAACTTCTAATCCCGATTAAATGCCATGGTTCTCCTGGAATTCAATCATGATTAAAATTTAACAGTCTTTTGTTAAAAGACTGGGCCATAGTGGCAATGATAATGTCAGGATATTGTAGGACATGAGAAATTGGAGAGGTTTTGGACAGTAGCCTTTTTATATTGTTTTTGTTTGCTTTAGTCAATAAATAAATGATTATCAGTCATTAAATAAATAATGAAAGGACACGATACAACAGGGTAGGAAGCTTTATGAGTTGGCTGTTTTTCGTTACGCCAATAGGAGAGCTTCCTGTCTTGTCATGCCGTGCCGACCTGTCTGAAAAACGCCTCGTGTGTCGCGGCTCTAAGGTTCTTGCAGACGGTAGTATAAAGGTGCGTACAGATTTACGCGCGGCGAACATGAGCAATTCACTTCAAATCAGCTGATGCCAAGCTTTTTATATCTATATCTTACCGTTTCTGTAAAAATACAGATATAGTCAGCTGATTAAAAGTGAATTGCTCATGTTCGCGGCGCGTATATCTGTACGCACCTTAAGGTATACTATGAAGTATAATGTTGAGTAGTTCAATGTTCAGTCCTCACGTTGACCCAGTCGCTGGCCCAGTCTGGCAAGCTTGGCTGCGTTGGTCTTGCCATCCACACTCCAATGTGAACAGTGCCTCATCAAGGCCAGCGGTAGCCAGCGAGACATATCCATGATAGAAAATTAAAATATCAACCAAATGGAAAACAATAAAAATAATAAAAAGTAACGCGATAACAATTAGGCTTACAGCAACTCAATAACTCAGAAAAAACGCAGGCAGGACAGTCGATAAAGCAGGAAACATCATGCATTGATTGACAAGAGTGTGAATGGGTGGTTTGCCAGCGTTCGCCTTCATTGGCCTACGCTCGTTTGCTCTATTTATCGTTAATGGTTGTTTATTTTATGTTAGAAGCTACTGTTTTTCGTTCGAAATCATGCTCAAACAATTACATACTACAAATTACAGACAAGTCGGCACGACAGGCCAGGAAGCTCTCCGGTTGGCTGATTGATCGAGATTTTTTTGAAAAAAGCCTCGTTTTTCTTGGCCCTCAGGTTCTTGTTAGACGATAGTATGATGTAGCCTGTAATGTTAAGTAACCTGAGCTTCATGATGGGTGGTGGTTATGACTTTTGGGTCATTTTGTACATCGTTTGAAAGTCATTTTACTTTCATTATTTTATAGATTCAATAGAAATAGAATATAGATAAATGTTTATTCCCAAAAAAAAAACTAAAACTACAATATCAATTATTACACAAAATATTATATAAATTACAATTACATACAATAGTTAGTTACAAATAATTCTTATAATGTGTCCTCTACTTGTTTAGTTTTTTCTGTGTGGAAATTGACCTACTCCACTATGGCGTATCATGTTCTGAGTAGGTTTTGTTTTTTTTTGTGCGGATTATTAATAAGTATAGTGTTTAGTAAGTCATTAGATGGTTAGTTGTTGTTTGAAATAATGTTTTCTATGTTCTGTCTTCCTTTGCTCATCAACCAATTGTATACTATTGTTTTGAACTTTCTAGGATGATTAATCTGTTTAAAGTTTGCAGGAAGTAGATTATATAATTTTGGTGCTAAATGATTGAAAATAAATAATTATTAATTAAATAAATTTGAAATTTGTAGCAGCAACGTAAGCAGCTTGAGCAGAGGCAGTAGCGTCCCAACGCCTGTATCAGTGGCGCCGTCTGCCAACCAGTCGCCCTACTCACACACGCACCCGCATGCGCATCCACATGCGTCCCCGCAGGGTCCACCCGCACAAGTCTCATCTAGTCTCACCGCGTCATCACCCTCGCCTTACAGCAGCAAAGCGCCTGTGTGGGGTGTCGGGTAAGTTGGCACATGATTCAAAATTCGTGATTAATTTTTAATTATGTTCAAAATTGAGTAAATCAATCAATCAAACAATTTATTTCACAAACGAACATAAATTTATTTTAAATGATTTTAGATATAAATTTAGATTACTATGCATTGTTGTATTTTTAAGATACATGATTATATAGGATCACTAGTACCCTTCCAGATTTTTTTGATAAAACGACCGGTTTCGGCCATTCATCCCATTATCAAGTGTCCAAATCCAAACGTCATCAATTAGCACAAGGATAGTAGTGATTTTATATAATTAGAGTATCAATATCAAGTTAGTAGCAGGCTTGAATTTCTCTATCGATTACGAACTGCTATACGTTACATCAAGTTTTAACACTAGAACGGCGACTTGCAGACTATAATCACATATTCATTTAAAGTGGGGGCCACATTTTCTTAGATCAGCAAATAATCAACCAATTGTATTAATACTTTGTAAATAATTGTACCTTATATGTTTTTGTAATCATGTCTATATTTTGATTAAACTCCTCTGGTCGTGTTGTACCCTCGACCAAAGAAATGATTATCAATTGTGAAAAATACTAGAATGGCGACTTGCAGACTATATTAATCAATGGAAAATATAAAGTATTTCTCAGTGACTGGAGTTTGCATTTCAATCGCATGGAATTCATTGTAAATAGTGGCCTCAGTTGTTTTCTGCAGTTACTATTCGGTTAGTATAGATTTGTTGTATAATTTGGTCAGATAATTTGTTTGATCTATTGATAAAATTGAGTAAATACGGATGACTATGCAATGTTGTATTAACATTGTAATAATGTTTGACTTTGAATTTAAATCAAATAAATTACTTGGCCACATTATAAAAAATCTCTTCTAACCGAACAGAAAGAAACTGCTAGAGACACCAGAAGTGACTGTTGGCAATGAATCCAATGCGATTTGCAAGCATGCTTCTGTCAGTAAGTGAATATTTCATATTTTTCACAATTAATATAGGTAGTCAGCAAGTCATCATTCTAGTTTAAAAACTTGATATAATATCAAGTAGCTCTGAGAAAATGAATGAATAGTGTGTATAGTGATATTTTGTGAATGTGGTTTTAGTTCAATCAAATATATATCATCATTTAAATAAAAATAAATCTTCACAATAGAATAGCTTTTACTATACAAGAAGCACGCACACATAGGAAAACGATTGGTGTCGTGGTCGCGCTGATAATCTATCCTATGTCCAATTCAAATTGTAATATTTTGGTATTTTCACCAATAGATATTCTTTATTCATTTATACAATAAGTACATTATCAAAATGATAGGGAGAGGAAAATAAGGTAACCTTGTGCTATTCCTCTCCCAAATTTAGATAACACATAGTCCAAAGTAGGTTAAGTCTTGTGGTTTATCAATTCACAAAATTTTCAGTCCTCAACTATAATAAATAAATAATTATAATTATATTGAGTATTATAATTTGAATTCGACATTGTATGAATTTATAGTATGGTAACTATTAATGAATCATTTGGATCTATTGTATAACAATATGTAGTATATGTTTCTATAAGTTTTTTGTTCCGTTTTCCAGCAGCAGTGCACCGTCACAGCTATCACCGGCCGCCTCCGTTCCAGTTCCCGTTCCTGTTTCCAGGCACCACCCGCATCACCCCCCGCCACCCCACCACTTCGCCCCACCATTGTTTGCCCCCGGGGCGGCTTCGGCCGGTGGAGGCCCTACTGCGCCCACTGCGCCACCCGGAGGGCCCCTAGGGGCTCCCCCTGTCGTGGTACCGCCTCCGGTATCAGCCGCGACAACCGCCCCCAATCCGTTTTCGGCCGAGTCGCTGTTCCAGTCAAGTGAGTAACCGTTAATTTTGTATCAGTTACCGTCTCAGTGCATAATTTTAAAAATATACAGATTTTGTAATACAATATTAATGATTTATTTTTAACCTTAAGCCTGGGTGCTCCAAAGCCTGTTAAATTATAATCATTATTAAATGCCACGAGAAGCAATCAGAGAAGGCTTTTTCGAGAAGATTAAACGATCACGATTAAAATAACATGCTTTTGTGCAACCAGAGCATTGTAGTTTTAATAATCTTATTGAATCTATTTGTTTCGAATTTGAGGGAAATTTGGGGGAATTTACGAAATTTGGGAAAGACTTTTGAACCCAAGTATGACAATAAGTTGTTTATTAATTAGTGAAGAACAAACTTATTCTCAAATGAGATGAACAACTACAATATTTTTCTACATTTCAACTTGGTCCTCCACTGAATCATCATCAAATTAATCATCTCCACCATTATTATTTTAATCATTGATCATCATACCATTATTATTTGAAACATCAGCATAGTTCATGAAATTATTTACTAACATTTATTTATTCATTCATTCATCAATAAATTAACAAATCTTGAATAATTATAACAATATTCATACCCATCATTCATCAATGAATTACTCGTTCATTCCTTTTCATTGAACTACTCGTAGTAATAACCTAGAAGTCAAACTTATAATCAGCACTTACAGCATACATGATTTAGACTGAAACTAATATTCCTGCTTTTGTTATGACTATCAAAAGATTGGAACATAGTTTTAACCTATTTTTGGACAATTTCTATCCAAATTTGGGAAAGGAACAGTTTTGGGCTTTAAGTCTGTTGTTCCTTTCCCAATCATTCATAGTTGAGAATTATATTGTATCTATCAATGTATAAATAAATATTATTTATACTGTAGATAAAGCAGGAACAGAATAAACAGGATAATTAACAGATTACACATTATAACATTATATTAGGCTATATTTGTAGATATAATGACTACTGAATGGCCAAATAATAATAATAGCTGTAGAACGTAGAACTGTAATATTAATGAAAGCATATAATATTCAAATGAACTATTGTTGAATCAATTGATATTTGTTCAATAGAACCGTTGAAAGTGATAGTAATGTTAATAGTTTGACTGAATTTTGAAAATTTAGCAAGCAAAGCAACATACTCTAAAAATTTGAAAAGATTCTTCTTATTCCTATTCTACAAAGTGGTATTGAGTATTGCTTTGAATTTGAGTATTGCCATTGAATGTTTGCTGAAATTATCAAACTTTGAGCTGCAAGGGTAACAACCAATTGCTCAAATTTTTGTGAAAAACTTTATGTACTTGTAACCGATGTTTTTTGCAGGATGCTTTTAGCCAAATGTAAATTATAAAATATGATTATAAAATTATAAAAATTAATTGACTTATAAGGAATATAGATCCAATTATTGTACAGTTTGTCAGTTTTTCATTTGAAATTTTAGCAAGAAGAGCAGATTTGGCTCAATTCTTGCCTTCGACTAATATATTTTTCCATGGGTGTTTTTTCAGGATGTGCTCCCTCTCTCTCTTCCTCCCTAGGCGCCAAGTCAGCCATCAGTCCTTCTCACATCAAAAGTAATTAACCATCATCATCATTAACATCATTGCTTATTTTAACATTTTCTCTCAATCATGTTTAGTTATAGTTTATCTCACCTGTTTTGTTTGGTTTTATCACACTGGTTGCTGGGCTCTATCACGTTTCACTTGATATTATTGCTTTCACATTATTGTTACTGAATTTTATATTTTAAATCAGTTTACTGCTTACTATTTTACTGAGTAATGGAAGCTTCAAAAGTATATTATAGTGTGTGAGTTTATTTTCCAAAGTTATTCCATTTGCTCCAAGAGACTGTTTTCTAGTTCTGGTGCTTCAGAATATAGATTCTCAAATTTAGTATCTTGGTTGATTTGTTCTCACAATTAACTCGTAGAAGTGAAATGAACAAGTTTTGGACAGTCAAATGAACAATCAACCCAGATTCTAAATTTAAGTATCTATATTCTGAAGCACCAGCAGTATCTAAAGCACTAGAAAACAGACTCGTTTCTGGTGTCATGAAAATATAAAGGTGCGTACAGATATATGCGCCGCGAACATGAGCAATTCACTTTTAATCAGCTGATTATATCTGTATTTTTACAGAATTTAATCAGCTGATTATATCTGTATTTTTACAGAAACGGTAAGATACAGATATAAAAAGCTTGGCATCAGCTGATTAAAAGTGAATTGCTCATGTTCGCGGCGCGTATATCTGTACGCAGCTTAACTGACTGCTTGAACTGTGATAGAAAACGGATACTGACCAAGTTTAAACTTCTGAACTTTGAATTCAATTCCAATAATTTTCTAGACATGTTGAATCGGCTATGTTATAAAAAATTTAGAAGATTGAACTATGTTGAGAGATTGACTTGTATCACAGTCATCTCCATATTGAGATTCACGTAATAAAGTCAGCACCTGATTATCATTGGTTTGCTATCTTTGTCTGTCATTAGACAAAGCTATATATCCTTTTCTATCCACGCAACGTTGCCAAATCGTTCATGGGCTACAAAGAAATAATATAATGCATATACCATAATATCATACCTTCTACCACGGAGTAAAGAACACTTATTGTTTGTATTCTGTTTATAAGTTTGTATTCTGTGCTTCTACCATCTGCCATCTACTATAGAACTCAGTGGGACTGGAAAGTGACAACATTGCGTTCTTATCATTTTTACTGACTTGATAACGTGAATCTTACCATAATCATGCGACGTTGCCATTCTCCTGCGGTTGGGGTATCCAACTAGAGAAATGACTGTAGTGGTAGGCTAGTAATTTGTTTAAATTCAATTATGAAAATGTTTTGTTCATCTCATCTTGGTGTTTATTATAATGACTTGTCAAATCCTATCAAGCGTTGCTTGATTTTGTAGTGTTTCTGACGAAAAAGGAAGGTACTGAACTAAACCACAGATTGAAGAACACTAATTGTTATGTATTCTGTGACTAAACTAAACATTGCTAATTTTGTTTTACTTGGCAATAGAGATAGAGATGAACTGATTTGGGTGTGGTTGATTCCTTTCCTGTGTCATTCCTATGATTGATTGTATACTAGGACTGTATGTATAATTTTTGGCAATATTATCTTAATCCACAAATGAAAATTACTGAGATATAGCGTTTATTCAAATGCTAATGAATTAATAATTATTATTATTATACGAAAATACAAATTAGATGCTGTAATCAAAATTAAATGCTATCCAGAGATTGACAGTTTGGTGTAAGGGTAAGCATTCCTGACCGGCAATTAGGAGGTACTGGGTTCGATTACCGGGCTGACAAATAATTTTTGAATAGTAGCGCTCATCGAATTAATTATTATTAAACAAAAATCCAAATTAAATGCTGTAAATCTCCCCGAAGACTTCAGTACTGCAAATATGCTACTGTAAACAGGTTTTCCCTGTTGCTAATATTTGCAGTAGCAGAAGTCTTCGGGTTGATTTACAGCATTTAATTTGGATTTTCATATAATAATAATAATTATATCTAAATCTAAATATCATTTTCTGTTTAATTTTTATGGTTGATAGTATACTAGGACTAGGACTATATTTAGATAATATTTAGGCAAACTATTTTATTCAATTTTTTATTTTATGTTTAATTTTTATGGTTGATAGTATACTAGGACTAGGACTATTTAGATAATATTTAGGCAAACTATTTCATTCAATTTTTCAATTATCTAATGATCTTCTTCTAAACAATTTCTATAGATCTAATCAGAGACTAACTAAACTGTGATCTAATTATTCTGTTTGAAATTGTTTCTTAGACCAAGCCGACCTCCTGCGTCGTGAGCTGGACTCTCGGTTTCTGGCGAGTCAGCAAGAGCGCGCTGCATTGCTGATCAGTGCAGCTGCAGCTGGGCTGCCCTACCTGCACCGCACCGAGATGCACCATCATCAGCATCAGCACACGCATGTGCATCAGCACCACACGTCATCGGCCCCCGGGGGCGTGGGCTTGCCGCCTCCACCGCCCCAGCCACACCAGCCGCCCCCAACTATATTCACGCCGCCTATTGTGAGTAGTCAAACTTTAATTCGTTACATTTTTTACTTGGACAATGTCAAATGTTTATAAAATCGTTGTATTCTTCTTCCTCCTCTCCTTATCGCTTTCTCCTCTTCTTCTTTTCTTCTTCTTCTTCTTCTTCTTCTTTTCCACTTCTTCATCTTGAAATCTTCAACTTTCTACTCCCTGGACATTGTTTGCAAGTATTCTCCTCTTCTACAACTTCTTTCTATATTTATTTATAAATAGCAGCATAGAGTAAAGAAAATTATATTATTTATTTAAAAACGTGATTATTCTATCTCATCTTTGATAGCAGGTAATCGTGCTCCGCTAGGATCCAATTGAAAACTTCACAAACTGAAAACTTGATCTACTGAAATCTTGAAGAATTTAAAGAAGGCCTATAACCATCCTCGGTAAATTAAGAATCTAATATCGGGGACCGAGCTTCGCTCTGGAGTTCAAAAGCAAAAACAATTTATTACGGAAGAAGAAATTATAATAACATTCATAGTTCATACAGAAATGTTCTATCTAATCACAGTTAATTGAGATTAATTCCCAGAGGAATGCAAAAATTTCCCTCACAAAGTCCCGGTTTCACAAAAGCCGGTTAAATTTTAATCCTGATTAATTTCACGTGAACCAAATTAGAGAAGACCATTTCAAAAGGATGGATCTACTGGAATTAATCAGGATTGAAAATAACCCGGCTTTTTTGCAACCGGCACTAAGTACCTGAATGAATGATTACAAAAGTTCAACAGCTGAGTCATAATTTTGACACAGTCCCACACACATGAACTCGCTCACTCACTTCCATCACCAACAGACGACGAAATAATTATCATATGTTTTTCCAAGGATGAATAATAGTTATCCTTTTAATGCCCTTCAGTGAGTTTTCCCAGGGATGAGACCTAGTGCAATCGAATCTTCATATTATAAACCTAACATGTTCTGAATTTCGTGAGAATCGTTAGAGCCGTTTTCGAGATCCGGCCTATAACATCCTCGGTAAATTAAGAATCTATATTCAAAATGTCAAGTTAATCAGTCCAGTAGTTCGGACGTGATGATGCGTCATTCGTGCATTTCCTATCCTATACATGTATAAGCAAATTCTTTCTTTCACTATATTATAGATTTATTTCATTCATTTATCCATTACTGTAAGTAGTAGGAAATTACTCATTAGAATGATATTGAAAGAGAAAAAACAAGAAGCGAACCCTTCAATATTACCCTCTCAAATGTGGAGTAAGTTTAATATGAGTTCGCAATAAAACTTAGATACGGTATTTTATTTATCTATTTTATTTATTGTATTAAATACTATAATCATAATACACTTATGAAATTGGAGGAAAAACTAGGCTAAGCCTGTACTATTTCTCTCCAGAAATTTTGATAAAATGTTAATGTTGTCCAAAAGATAAGGTTATGTAATCACACATTGCTTCGTCACTTGATTTTTGGTCCAGAAATGATGATTTAAAATTTTGAATTTTGAAGGTTGATTTTATACTCTAAATGAATCACAGAATGTATCACAATAAATTGAAAACTTTAGAAATATTGTACTTATTCAAAAAAATTGAATACGGTACTTTTTACTTTCCTCTTCTCATCTCAATATTTTCAGTCCAAAAATATTTTCACTTTAAATCTATTATTTGGAATTTGATATTTATAATAGATATGTTCAGAACTTACTCTCTCAGATGTTTATCTACTGCCTTATTCTAATGTAGCCTATGTGTATTTCAATAGTATTATAAAAAGAACAACTCTGTTCTCTTTCTCTTTATTGATAAAAAAAGAGAGAATAAAAAAGTTCCCAATTTTTATTCACTGCCTGAATTAATATGTTCTCATTTTTAGTATTTCAACACTTTACTATGCTTACTTGCATCATTCATCCAAATACCTTGAATTATTTCAATTCATTCCTCGATTGTTCTTTTTCTACATTTATTATTTTATAGCTTCTTGATTTCATAGTTCTTTTTCTATATTATTATTCGTCATTTTTTCCACTAATCTTGCTATTATGATTTCTCTCTTCCTTTTACTATTTAAATGCTAATACAGTTCAAACTTTTACCTTCATTTCTAGAGATACCAAAGACGAGAAGTCAAAGAATACAAATCAAACGTTCAAAACTGGATGATGAATTACAATGTAATTATTTTATGTTCATATTTCTCTGGGGTTTTATGTTTTGTAATATAATATGGGCTTTAATAAGTGTAATAAGTTTATGTTGTGTGTGCTATAACAATGCTCTAATTATGTGGTTGTAAATATAAATTTAAAATATCTTAATGTCCTTTTATTTCAAATTTTATTAAAATATATTGGTGTGGATATTAATAAAATTTTGTTTTCATGTAATAATATATCAACTATTTGTTACACAATTTAGTATTGTCAAATTAAACTAAGTAAAAATTTGGGTCTCAGCAGTTATCCGGGGTTTTCTCCGGGACTTTTACACCCCACTATAGGGGCAGCCACTCCTTTTGCCCCTCCAAGTCACCTGCCTACATTCACGCCAAAGGTATTTGGAAAAAAATGCTTATTTTTAAATAAAATTCATCAGAATTTCATCTCAATAATTCATAGTCTTGAATAATGGATTTTTGTGTTGTATCAATATTGCTTGCACATACTAAAATAAAAGATAAATATTTGTTGCAAATTATTGCAATGAAAATCAAAGACTTAATTGCCTCTAATGATATATTTTGTGATTTAACAAATGATGTTTGCCCACACTAAAAGTAGATGTAGTATCTTGAAAATCTTGCTTTTTTGAAGAAAGTTTGAAGATCTGTCTTCATATTAATTTATATGATATAGTTGCATGTGAATTAATACTGTACTGATTATCTGTACTATATTAATCCCCTCTGAGCCTGAATAACTCTTCAATATTTTGTTATCGCAAGTTAATAATCATGCATCATTCCATGTTATTAACTATTAGGCTATAATGTCTTCTCATCATTCATAGATTGTGAATTAATACTGTATTGATGATAATGTTTGATTCCCATTAAGCCTAAAAAAACTCTAATATTTTCTCACTGCATGTCATAATTCATCATTTCATGTTTATGGTATTAATGATTATTGCTTTTCATCATTCATAAATTTCATTTCTGCTTTTTTTGTCCCACAGCAACTGTCCGAGACCTCCAAACCCAAACCTGTGGTATGTTTTGTTTTATTTGCTTCTCTCACAATTCATTTATTCATTCACTATTCACTAAGTTATTAATGAGAATTCAGAAAGTATTTCCTTGTTGATGATGTTTTCTTATAGTTACAAACAATTCTAAATGTATCCATTTTCTACGATTTTTTTGCACAAACCTTGGTTGTAAGTGGAAAAATAAACTTTTTGTGTAGTTGAGAAGTTGATATTGTGGTGATTATTCATATTAAATAAAAATACTAAGAAATTGTCAAAAACCACAGATTTATTGATAAGTTAGAAAGACCGGTTTCGGTTGTTACACCATTGTCAATCTAACCGGTTTTTCTAACTTATCAATAAATCTGTGGTTTTTTACAATTTCTTAATCTTTTTATTTAATGGAAAAATAAATTTTTTATAAGGCACAGAAAACAATACAAAATAATTTCAAGATAGAATAATAACAATTCCTACTCTCTTGAAATAATTTATTTCATTTCTTGAAAATCACCACTACACTTTTGAATTCTCATGGATTGATTCCTCTTGTTAATTTAATTTTATCACTCACATTCACAATCACAATATTTGTAGATAACCATCCACTCATTCATCTTTTCATGATGATTTTTACCTGTTGTTTTCCAAACTTGATTTGAAAGAATCTTGAAGTACATTCATGATGACATTTTGTGCTGCAATTTCGTAGATATGAATGCACAGACGTTTATTTTGAACAAACTTGAATTTTTCTCCAAAATATCGCGGCGATATGAAAAGATCTTCAAAACTCCCAAAAACTATCTATAGTAAGATCCACGTTATAAATTCAGCAGAAATGATAATGTATACAATAAAATTTCAAAGTTTCAGAAAATATGTGGCACTATACACAGAAACCTCAAAAATAAATCAAGACAAGAAACCAGAATAAAGTTCTATAGTACCATTGCAGTTCCAACTCTCCTATATGGAAGTGAGAATTGGATTCACACACGTAGAATGAACAGTCGAATTCAAGCTGCAGAAATGAGGTTTCTAAGGAGTGTATTTGGCTGCAATAGAGTTGATAGAATCAGAAATACCGATATAAGACAGGTTTTATTGGTTGCTCCTCTACATGAAAGAATTATTCAAAATAGACGCAACTGGTGCAGTCATTTGGATAGAATGCCACCTGGAAGAATTCCCGTTGTAGTCCAAAACTATAGACCTACTGGAAAACGAGATGTAGGGAGACCAAGAAAGAGATGGGTACCGGAACTGGTTAATTAATAAACCTAATCCCTGAAGTGAAGATGATGATGATGAGAAATGATACTCAATTCAAACTCAAATAATTATAGTTTATTCGTCAAGACAATATATTTATTCATAATTTAATTATAAATACTCGTAATTGAGATTGTGTTAGTTCAAATACAAACTTTATAATGACAGTTAGGAATAGTAAGTTGATGTTAATCGAGTGCTACCTATAGTATTACTATAGATGTATCATCACATCAGTATCCAGCTCATTTCATATCTATATTTGTGCTCAGTATTCACTACAGTATTTACAACAGTGCTTCATTGTTGTAAATATACTGTATTCTACAGTAGTTTAGTACAGTAATAGACTATGGAATACAGTGCATTTTCTACCTGTTTTTTACTTTCCTTGCCCTATTACCATAGGTAAGGAAAGTATTGCTTTCCGAAAAAAATTAAGGTACCCCAATCTCTAAATTTCTATACGTTTCAAGGTCCCCTGAGTCCAAACAAGTGGTTTTTGGGTATTGGTCTGTGTGTGTGTGTGTGTGTGTGTGTGTGTGTGTGTGTGTGTGTGTGTGTGTATGTGCGTCTGTGTACACGATATCTCATCTCCCAATTAACGGAATGACTTGAAATTTGGAACTTAAGGTCCTTTCACTATAAGGATCCGACACGAACAATTTCGATCAAATGCAATTCAAGATGGCGGCTAAAATGGCGAAAATGTTGTCAAAAACAGGGTTTTTTCGCGATTTTCTCGGAAACGGCTCCAACGATTTTGATCAAATTCATACCTAAAATAGTCATCGATAAGCTCTATCAACTGCCACAAGTCTTATATCTGTAAACATTTCAGGAGCTCAGCCCCATCAATGCAAAATTAGATTTTAGATTCCCAATTATCAGGCTTCAGATACAATTTAAACAGAAAAAATTAGAAGGAGTAGATAGAGCATGAAAATCTCTACAATTTATGTTCAGTGACATTTTCACCTAAAATTGAAAATAAGCTTTAAATTCGAGAAAAAGGTGATTATTCAATTGCAAATTATTGTTGATTCTATTAAATCATTCACTATGAAGAGATAGCAGACCTCATGTGTGTCTCCAGCGTTATTGCCCTGTCACCAGCTGGCTCAAATCTTTGAATAGTAGACTTGAGATGCGCGGGAACACTAGCGTCAGGTGATCAATTTTCATAACGGCAAGGAAAGTTGTGTGAGTGCGCCACACCAGATTTTTTGGACATTTTATTATTTATAAAAATTTGGGAACAGAATAGTTTTGGGCTATCCCGATCATATTCATATGATTTGTAATTCTATCAACAAATAAATAAATAAATAAATAATAATATCTCATATCTACATTTGTGCTCAGTAGGCTTCATTATTGTAAATATACCGTATTCTACAGTAGTTTAGTACAGTGATAGACTATGGAATACAGTGCATTTTCTACCTGTATTTTTGTAAACTTAATTTGAAAGAACCTAAAAGTACATTCATTATGAAATTTTGTTCTGCAATTCCGTAAAGATATGAATGCACACATTTATTTTGAAACTACTTGAATTTTCTTCCATAGTATCATGACGATATTAGATGTATAGGTATAGGTATCAAAAACCTTAAAGATGCATAGACTCACATGCAGCGCTAGTGTCGTACTTGGAATTCATTTTATTTATCTATTGTACAAAATACTACAATCATAATATAATTATGACAATGGAGGAAAAACTAGGCTGAGCCTGTTCTATTCCTCTCCACAAATTTTGATAAAAAGTTAATGTTGTCCAAAGGTTGAGGTTATGAATATTGTTTGTGAGGTTATGATGTCATTAAATGTGTGAATTGAAATCGGCCATTGAGGGGGCAACCCATAAGATTATTACATACCAATGCCTTTGTAATATATAGTATTACAAATATATAGATATAATATCTCGTGCTAAAATATCCCAATGGCGGCCTTCAATTTCAAGTAAGAGCTATCATTGGGAAGGCATAGGCATTGTGGGTCTATATCTCTTTAAGGTCTTTGGGTATCATTATATAAATACTGATATGTATATCTAATTGAAGGACCTTATCAGCATAAAAAATAATTATAACTCTTCAACTGATCCCACGTTTCTCAATAATGTCAAAGATTTTTCTAAATTTTACCTCATTTTCACTACTAGTTTACCATTTCCTTAATTTCACCTCCTTTTCACCACTAATTTTTCATTTTTTTGTTGACAGAAAACGGGAAAATGGAACGCCATGCACGTGAGAATCGCTTGGGAGATCTACCATCACCAACAAAAACAGGCAGCCGAAGCAAAAGCGGTCACCAAGACAGAGCAGATGCTGGGGCCACGTCACCACTTGGGGGGCGCGCCCCCTGTGGCCCCACCCACTGGTCCGAGCCCCTTTGTGGGGGGCGCAGTGCCCGGGGGGCCTGTGCCTCCTCCCCCCTCGCATCGGACACCGCCAACTCCTTTCGATGCCGCGTCGCCTTATTCGTCGTTGGGTTAGTAGATCTTGAATTCAGTACAATATTTAAAGACATGGTGCCGGTTGCACAAAAGCCGGTTAAGTTTTAATCGTGATTAATTCCACGAGAATCAATCAGAGAAGCCGTCTTATGAAAAAGGCCTTCTCTTATTGGTTCTCGTGAAATTAATCATGGTTAAAATTCAACAGGCTTTTTTGCAACCGGACCATATTTAATCTGGGTTTGTAGGATTTGAGAATAATTATTAGTAAAATATTTATAGTAAGGGTACGATCTGATTGGATGTGTATAGGTGCAAGTGCACGCGTGGTCAAGCATGACCAAACAAACTATGACGAACAAACTATGGAAAGAGCAATAGGAACTCTCACACTGAACGCTTGCACTTGCTGATTGCGTTCAGTGTCAGCAGCAACAGAAAATCATAAACTGATTGGCTCTTCCAGATTTTGTTTCTCTGCTAATGCATGATCTGACGTGCACTTTGCATTATACAGAGTGAGTCATATGTATGGGAACCCTTCAATAAGTTGAATATTGATGTACATATAATTGACCGAGCGAAGTGAGGTCTAAGATTCAAGTCGACAGTTTGGCATTCCTCTTAATGTTTAAATGTTTATATGTTTTTATGTTGCGCATTTACGGTGAAACGCGGTAATAGATTTTCATGAAATTTGACAGGTATGTTTTTTAAATTGCGCGTCGACGTATATACAAGGTTTTTTTTGGAAATTTTGCATTTCAAGGATAATATAAAAGGAAAAAGGAGCCTTCTTCATTCGCCAATATTATCGTAAAAATCAGACTATACAATTATTCATCATAAATCAGCTGTCTAGTGGACTATAGAATTATTCATCATAAATCAGCTGTCTAGTGCACTATAATACTACCCGTACAAAAACATCGAACATCTTGAAAATTTATCTTTCCATCAACGTTAGTTTAGACAGTTAACTATAATACTACCCGTTCAAAAACATCGAACATCTTGAAAATTGTATCTTTCCATCAACGTTGTAGACAGTTGCAGCCAGACCTGATAACAGCGCTCACACTCACATTCCGGGACGACACGTCACGGTACGATATAGGACAGAAAGCTCTATGTTTATTTAGGATTTTTCTAGACATTTTTAATTGATAAATTATTTATTAATTTTTGAGAAAACATAACAAACGGTCAATGTAACTCACTGAGCACGAGGTCTACTGTTCACAGAACTACTAGTACTGTAACTTTCAGGTTGAGTTATTGTTCGAACACTCTACCTTTTGACGTACAACGGGATTTCAACCCCTCATAAGGGGGTGACTTAGGGGTTGTAACTCGAATATTTTAAATGTAAACACCCATTGTGTGGTGCATCATTTTAAATGCCTTTTTAAAACAAGAGATATAACATCAATTAAAATGTTCTATGATACTTGTATCCAAAATGGCGGCTGATTGAAGTTATAGTTTTTAAGTAAATAAAGAGTTGTAACACAAATATTTTGAATGTAAACACTCATTGTGTGATACATCATTTTAAAGGCCTTTTCAAATCGAAAAAGTTGACATCAATAGAAATGTTGATACTTTTATCCAAAATGGCGGCTGATTGAACTTTATCAATAATTATTCCTTTAAAAACGAAAACTTTAATCAGCCGCCATTTTGGATAAACATTTAAAATATTTGAGTAACAACCCCTAAGTCACCCAAGTTGCTTTGTCAGTTCAATGATAACTTTCGATTATTTTACGTCGATAAACATAAAATTTCATACCGTACTCTTGGAACCGCTATAAAGATTGGCCAACGAAATTTTCATACTCCTTCTTCCTTATTGAGGATAAACGATTTAGAATTATTCTTATTGCTTCTTTTTGTAATAGGAGTATTTTATTCAAGTTTGAGATGCTTGTTCCTCCATATATTTAAATTCTATATAAAAATTTGGAACGTTATTTTGGTTACTATATTAAGACAGTATCTACATACAGTACGGTAACTATAGTTTATGTTTATTAAATTTGTTGTTTCACTTCCAGGTGGCAGTGTGTTTGGAAGGTATCCAGCTTCGGCTTTTCCTACACTGACATCTGCCTTTCCACATGCTCCTCTGCATGATCCATGGGCAAGGTAGGCTGATCTATATTTTTCAACTCTATTTCTATTATTATAAGTAAGCTATGATCGATTCAAAAGTGATTTACACATAATTCATCTAATGGAAGGACTGCTAAAAGATCCCGTTCATGATTAATAATCTGTTCTAATGCCATATTGTTTGACGTTCTTGAACTAATTATGAGCGTTCAAACTGTTTTAAATTTAGCTTTGAACTATACAAATGCACCTTGAGCGCTCATGAAAAGTTCAAAAGCGCCAATAAAAAAAGCAAATTATATTGATTTTTATTTTTGATTTATAAATTCGTTCAATTAAGGAATGTCCTTCCTATCTATCAATTAAGAATGGTATTCTTGGCACTGATACAGTCAATTATCTGCTATGGTATTGTATCCTGGGGAAGTTGTGGGAGTTCAATTTTGCAACCTCTCATAATTCTTTATAAAAGAATAATAAAAATATGTTTAAAGAGACCCATAAGATATCCAACCGAAGTATTGTATAGAGAATTTGGCGTTTTTAGTTGATACCCTATTTGAAATAAATCTTTTGAAGTTTGTGTATTTAAGACGTTCAGAGTTTCCAGTTATGGATGAACATGTATATTCCACTCGTCGAAATGTTGCTAATAAATTAAAAGAACCCTTTACAAGAAGTAGAGTGGCCTCCTTACATGCTTTTGCTAAGGGACCACGACTTTTCAATAAACTGCAATCAGATATATCAGATGCACCCAGTTACAATTTGTTTAAGAATAGACTTAATCGCTTCTATGAAGAAAAAGGTTTAATAGAGGTGTAATATTATTTACATTTTTTTGCTGTCTTCATTCAAATGTAATTTATTGTTAAAGATTCATAATCCCATCTTGTGAAAAGCACACTGATTATTGTATAAAATTTACTTTATTGTTTGATACCTCAAAATTGTTATTGTATTATAATTAAGTTGACTCAACTAGAGAGCGAGACATCCCTCAACACAGGTTTAGCCTAAAGAGGGATGCACTGTGGTTTTTTCTGTTACATGCTTAATATTATTATCTATGTTCAATTATTATGCTTAAGGTATGTATTTGTATTACCAATTGTAATGTTCAACCATTATGTTTAATGTATGTATTTGTATTACGAATTATTGTAAAAATGCAGTGAAATAAACGAAATTATTATAAATTATTATATGAATCTTATTATAAATTTCTCCTTCTTTCCAATCATATCCTAAGAATAAAATTTTGACTGATGGTTTTCTAATATTATTGATGCTTTTCAAACATATTGATATATCTCGAAAACATGGTTCGATATACGAAAATGGTACTGGACATTTTTTGTAGGAAATTTCATGTAGAATGAAATTTGGTTTTTCCTGCCCTGACATCTATCCTTTCTGGATTTCCCACCTTTCGTGGGACATTCTGTATATTATGTAGCATACATTTAGGAAGAACTCTAAATCTAATCTCAATTCTCATAATAATTATCTCTGCCTCATTTCTCATAATAATTATTTCCGTCTCATTTCTCATAATTATTATTTCTGTCTCATTTCTCATAATAATTATCTGTGTCTCATTTCTTATAATCATCTCTGTCTCATTTCTCATAACCATCTCCGTCTCACTTCCAGACTACAACCACCTCCGCGACCGTCCGGCTTTGCGGCTGCCGCAGCTGCGGCGGCGGCTGCAGCAGCCGCAGTTCAGTCGCCGTGGACTGCGGCTGCGGCACTGAAGCCGGAACCGCGGGAACACGACCAGGAGAAGGAACGCGCGGCGGCAGCGGAACGGGAACGGGAACGGGAACGCAGCCGGGAACGTGAACGCTGCAGACGAGAGGAGAAACAGAGACGCATGATGCAGGCGGCGGCGCATACTAAGTCGCAGGTGAGTCGGATATCACCTAAAAGATTATTCAACAATCTATTTAGTGGTACTTACTCTTTTCTCTTCTTGGGTTGTGTGACAGAGAGGACCTAGAGTCCTAACTCCGCCCTTATAGAGGCAATTATTCAATTCTTTTTCTTCTTACAATATCAAAATTCCTCACCCCTACCCCTTGTGCTAAGGGGAGGTGGTGGTTTGAAGGTACCTTTATTTGATCTTTTGTGTAGGTTATATTGATCTCGAATACTAAGCATCTTTAGGACAAAAATCACATCACTTTTATTGGCTACTTTATTAAAATTAATAAACAATTAATTTATTAAAATTAAGTAGACTGAAACTAGTTGTTGAAATGTTTTAAGGTTTTAAAATGTTTTTAATAGAAAGGGTACTACATGCTTCTATTAATCTTACGGACATTATTATGCCACACAAAATCTTATTGAAGCTTACCATTTTTTCTACAAGTTTCATACATTACTTTCATCTATACTATCCCCTATATCATCTATACTAGAATATCCCCCTTTCCCTGCAATTTTCTTATCGTTTTGGCCTTATGACTTTCCAACGATGAATGAAAAAATCAGAGATAATTATGAGCTCATAGAGCATCAACTTCTCTTCGAATATTGCCTCTAGCCTCTATAGGAGGTTTAAGACTGTTTTCTACTACTTTTTATGTTATGTTTGTTCGTATTATATTGACGCTTTTCCTGATGTACCTGTACATGATTATGAATAAAGATTTTTTCAATTCAATTCAATAGATGTATAATTTCACTATTTTACGCATTTACCCACATCTGTTGCAGCCAGTGAGTATAGAATGTAATTACATGCTATACCGTACCGTACTCACTGGTTGCAGCAGCTTCAGTGTTGAGTTCTTTGAAATCAGTGTTGAAATTTTTAGTTTAGCAACAATAGATCAGTTGACGACAGAGAAATTTATAGAGAGTAAATTATGTTTAGAACACAATTTTGAAATTTGCAGCTTTGTTTGGACTAGTGGGGAGGTCAACATATCAAAAGTCCCCATCCCTACCCCATGTGCTAAAGGGATGAGTGTGGTTTGAAAGTTGCATTTTCCATTTTTCCTCACATGCTTATATTATTATCTTAGAAACAGTGCGTCCTACCGACATGACTAACTGTACAAAAATCATTCATTCATACAAGTATTATTTATTTTCCATTCATTCATTCATTTGTCGAAATGATCTTCTTCTTACAGCTCAAATCGTTTGATTGGTTGGCAGCCTTCCATCTAAATCTGTCCATTGCTACTCTCTTCCATTGTTCATAGCTCATAGCACCCAGATCCTTCGTTATTTGTCTTAAATACTGTAGCCGGGGTCTCCCACGACCCCTTTGTCCATCAACTGTACCTTCCAGAATACTTGACGTGAATGCGTCAGAAATGCGAAGATCGAAATGATAGGGAGAGGAAAATGAGGTAACCTAGTGCTATTCCTCTAACAATTTTAGATAAGGTTGCACATTTACATCAAGCTTAATAAATGTCCTACAAGCTTTTTAGGTCAATGGTTTCCAATGGATTTTGCTCTGGAATGTGTGAAAACGTTTCTAGATCAGTGGATGTTCCGCTCTACACTCATTAACGAGCTCAACTGTTTTCCTCACACTTTGTGTATGCTTTTTGTATTACAATTTTTGAATATTTTTACGCTTTTTTGAAACAATTTCGTTGTGAAATAACCAATTTTTGTTACATTTTTTTCCAGGTGAGAGAGCGTTCTCCCCTACGCAGCTCCGAACCCAACCCATCTACCACTGATAGAGGGGGACTCGCACCTCCCCCTCACTCCTCCTCCTCCTCTCATGCCCCACCCTCCTCCTCCTCCACCTCCTCTTCATCTATGTCTCAACCCCATCCTCCCCCCTCCCACCATCCACACCCTCATCCCCACCACGCAGCTCATTCGGCAGGAGGGGTAATCAAGAGTGAAGACATGGGTGGACTGATGGGTGCACCCTCCCATTACGGGGCCCCACCGGGCCCTGCCAGAGGGCATCCCCATGCTGTCGTACCCCAGCCACCCCGTACCCTGCCGCCGCCTCATCACTTCGCGCCCTGGGATCATCCTTCCTATAGGTAAATAAATTTTATAAAATTATAAAATAGAATTGAAGTACCCTTTGAAAATAATAGAATAAAAATACAAGGAATACAAATACAAGAGAATAAATACAATAATATTTTTTATAAATACAAGAGATTTTAGTACCCTTTGAAAATAATAGTATGAAAATACAAGAAATACAAATACAAAAGAATAAATACAATAATTATTTTGATAAATACAAGAAATTTTAGTACTCTTTGAAAATAAGAGAATGAAAATACTAGAAATACAAATACAAGAAAATAAATACAAGACATTTTTTTATTAATACAAGAAAATAGCCCTGAATTCATACATTTTATAAAATAAATTTGTTGTTGCTTTAATTTCATATCACATACATTGCAAAATGTCTTCCCCTGAATAAAACAAACAATTTCAAAATTAGATAGATTGATAATAAAACTTCCGTAAAAACATGAAACAAACATATATTCATTCACACACGGGAGAAAATCCGCAGACATAAGATTTATTTATTTATTTATTTATTTATTTATTTATTTATTTATTATTTATTTATTTATTTATTTATTTATTTATTTATTTATGTATTAGAGCAAACAATACAATAGTTGGAAAATAAAAAAAAAACAGGCTATTGCCCAAAACTTCTTCTATTTTCTAATTTTGTCTTGAATTGTCCAAATATTATGTAGGCTATGTCCATTTAAATTTATACACCAAATCAATCTGAATATACAAATCAGAATAAAACAAACAATTTCAAATTTAGATAGATTGACAGTAAAACTTCCCTAAAAACATGAAACAAACATGTATTCATTTATTCAGATACAAAGAACAAATCATTGAAATGATTGGGGAAGGACCAACAGGGACAGCCCAAAACTTTTCAGATTAAAACCTTCAGATCAATAACTATAAGATTGGTCTAAGCTTAACAAAATAAATTCATTAAAAATATCCCTCCCAACTATCGCCAATGAACTCATAATAATATTATAATATACATGATTGGGGTGAACAGCAGTGTGCCTTGAATATATTCTAGGTACCTTAGGTAAAAAGTATGGAAACAGCTGAATATTTCGCATCAAAATTATGGTCCGCCATCTTGGAACCAACTTTTTAAATAACATTCATTCAATGATTATCAATCTGATTTGTTAATTATGTAATGTATTTCACTTTATTCAATTATTTGTGATAATTGTTGTGTTTATCAGTAGGGGAAAGGATGGAATACCGTATGACTTGAAAATAAATCAAACCGGAAGCAATATATTGCACTATAATCATAAGAGGAACTGGTAATATAAAAAGCAATAAAAGAGTATGCACCTCAAATATGTAATTAGATTCATAGTAATGAAGCTGCGTTTACACCAAAGATAGTAACAAAATGTTATTAACTTAATCCTTATAGATTCTATTAGATTGAACATATCTTGTCATACACATGATGAACATATATGTGTTTGTCAAGTTCCGTTCAATAGAATCTATAAAGATTAAGTTATAAACATTTTGTTAATAACTATGGTGTGAACCCAGTTTTAGGGAGGAAAACACAATTTTTCTCAAGTGTACAGTATTGTCTCGTTCTTCCCTAGGCTACATGAATTTGAATTTGAGCTTTTATATTTGTATATTATTTACTGATTTCTGTTTATTAATTTTGTTATGTCCATGTATTTTATTTGTTTAGTGTTCTTTATTTTATTGTAATAAACAATCATTTATCTTCTTCAATAAACAATCATTTTTTCGCAGGTTCGACCATCTGAGGTACAATCATCCCCTAATGTCAGCCGCGTTCAGAAGCGAGGAGGAAGAACAACGTGCCAAACTATTTGGGGTATTTGCGCCCCCCGTGGGTGTAGGGGTGGGGGGACCCCCCGCTGCACCCCCTCAGCACCACTCCATGCGCCCCCTGCCTCCCAAGGATCCCCACCACCCCAAGAAGGATGAGTCATCGCAGAGTCGATGATCCCAGCAGGAGCAGGAGAAGGATAATGCCAAATGAAAGAATTTTGAAAATTTAGTTTTTGGGGAAGGAGTTGTGAAAATCGAGGAAAACGTTTGAAAATCAATGACCAAATAGATAAGGTTTTTTGGTAAGAGTAGTTGGTAGTGAAGTAGTTGAAAGAATTAACAGGAAACTGTGTAAAATCAACGAGACTTGTTAAAAAATTAACTGGAAACGTTGGATGAAATTCAACGATGACCAAATAAGATTTGTTGAGTAATGTAATCGTGAAGTAGTTGAAAGAATTAATAGGCAACGTTGTGAAATCAACGGGACTTGTTGAAAAAAATTATCTAAAAACGTAGGAAGAAACTCAACGATGACGAGATTTGTTAAGTAAAGTAATTGTGAAATAGTTGAAAGAATTAACGGGTAACGTTGTAAAATCAACAGGACTTGTTAAAAAAGTCAACTGGAAACGTTGGAAGAAAATCAACGATGACCATGTAAGATTTGTCGAGTAAAGTAATCGTGAAGTTCAACCTAGTTGAAGAAATTAACGGGAAGCGTGTAAATGTAAACTAGAAACTTCATCGTTGAAAAAAATTGATTGAGAAAATAATTTATCTACAACAAATCATGAAGTTAATAAAAGTTCTGAAAGGGAAAAAGGTGAAGGAAAATCTATAAGGACCAAAAAGAAAAGATTGTTGAAAGAGCCAACAAAAAAATTGTACGATTGTTTAAGAAACATCAAACAAAATATTTTTGGTTTATTAAGGTGATTGTGATAATTCATGAGAATCTCATAGAGAATTTGTGGAAAGTAATAAATTTTATTGTGGAAATTAAAAAAAAGAACATTGTCAAAATAATTAACTGAAATCATTGTTTGATTGTTTTAGAAACATTGACAAAAAAGTTCATTTGTTAAGGAAATTGTGATAAAAATGGGAATCTCTTGTGCTAGATTTGAGTCTAATGAATTCTTATTTCTAAACGAATAAACATTTTTATAGATATATTTTGTTGTACATGAAAATATGTGTACTCTTGCATAGTTCTATGCATGGAAATAGTCAAACAGATTTGGTGCTCCCATATTCTGTTATAAATTATTTACATGTTCGTGGTATTAATTACTATTATTACACCCATTTGTTTGAATATTTATTATCGAGTATATGACAGAACTCTAGAATAAATATGAATGAATTATTTCTTTCTTGAAAATTGAAAAAATTCCTCACCCCTTCTGTATTGTTGACAAAGTCATGTTCTATTATTGAATTTTATTTAGGTTTGAAAAGGCTGTATTGAATAAACGGTGACTATTAAACCCAACTTTCAAATGAGTTTCTGCTTTGCGTGAACAGAAATAGATTTGCATTGTATCTTATGGCAGTGTTCACAATCTGGCAGATGCAAAGTTGTGAACTCTCTCATAAGAACTAATTGTAATATCTTTCTTTTTATGAAGACCAGAACTGTTTGAAAATCAGGGTTCTATTATTCCAAGGATACCGCTAAGTCTTTCAGTGTATTATAATATAAACTTATAATTTATCATGTAATTATGGTGGATTTCAAGCTTTAAATGCATTATAATGTTCTTTTAATTGAATTGCAATAATGGATTCCAATGGAGCATTATGAAGTTCCATGATAGGGTCTAATTGTAATAAAAAGTATGGTAGTAATTTTTACAAAAAATTATTACTCGACTTGGGGATCAGTAATACGAGAGCAATAATTGAATAGAAATGAAGAGAAGAAATAAAATTGAAGATTTGAATGAAAATAATAACAGAAAATCACAGCAATTTTTTGAGCAATACATTGCAATCTGAAAGCTAGTAAAAAAATTAACGTTCTAAGATTTAAAAATTTTGAAAAAAAATGTCTAGACTACTTTAACATAAAAAATGTGAGTGCTCATTTTAAGCTGAAGTGAAATAATATTACGGGTAATCTTACATTCATTTATGAATAAATTTATAATCATAGAATCATTAATGAATTTTTAAACGTATATTCATTAATGATGGATTATTTTTGGTGTTATTAGAGCTTATCATTGTTTTCAATTGTGATAGAATAAATAAATTTATCAAGGTTTTCTGAATAGATTATTGGATGAGTCGTAGGAAAGCTCCATATGTGCTGTTGAAGTATTTTATCAAACCATTGCATTGAATTTTTTAAATACTATATTTATGTTAATAATTTATATCGTATGATTTAGATCGTAGAACTGAATAATTCAGTGTAACTTCATTAAGTTGATTCAACCATACCAATTTTAATCAACTTATATTCGAATTCGGTTCCTCACAAATTGCTAATTTTGAGACCAGTAAATCATAATCTATTCAGAAGGCAGAAGCCGTAGTTGATTGAAAGCTTAAAATTCCCAAACTAAATCTCGTTCACAGAGAATTAAGACTTTTATTCAACAATTGTGTTCAATTCGAATTTTTTGTAATATTCATATTTTCAGCTTTGCTCTCATTACTGCATTTTTGTGCAAGCCCTTTATAATCTGTGTTTGTTTTCGTATTATCGTGTATTTATTTATTGTGTTTTAATTAGTTGTAGTTTGTGAGTGTCTTAATTATTATTCAATTTAACAGAAATATATCTGTCTTGAAGTTTCATTTCTATATCAGTGTATTCTTTTTAATCGAAGTCTTTGAAATACATCTAGTCCCAGTGTTAACGATAGAAACATATCGTTTCTTTTATATTAACATTTTATGTCCAATTTTCAACTATTTATCAGTGATTTAATTATCTACATTTAAAATATAATAACATATTCGTTTTATATTTAACTTTGAATAACTGAATAGTATTAGATTCTGGTTGTAAATTATTTTCTGAAGGTTAATGAGTTAGAACTAGCTTGTAGTCTGTTATAAGCTTTAAATAGCTGATTCTTAGTTTAATCAATACTCGAACTTTCTCAACACATTCATAAGAATTGATTGTGCGTGAATAATTTTATTTATTTCCAACTCTCTTGCTATTTCATCAAAATAGCTTATTTATTTGAAGCTCAACGTTTATCTCAATAAGCTTATAGTTTATGTTTTGTGGTGTGTTTCAAACATATTGAGACTGATCTTTTTTTAATTCATTCATTTTTTGATTTAATTATTTAAATTAATGATTGATAATGATTTCTCTCTCTATAGGAAAAGACTGTCAGCAGCACAAATATTAATCATAAAAATGAGTAAAAACTCATATAAATGAGAAAACTAAAAATATGTCATTTCCATAGTAGTGTAACATATTATTTCAAATTTCATACATTTCAGTAAAATTCTCAGTTAATTAATAAAAAGAATATAAAACTTGTAGTACCCTTCTATTAAATCATTTTTAAAACTTTAAAACATTTCAACGACTAGTTTCGACCTACTTTGACCATTTTCTCAGTTAATTTATTCAATAGTAGATAATTGAATGCTACGAATGCTAAAGGAATCCCAATCATAATTTATCTATTTATGGAATGGATCAAACAAATAACTTACAATATCCAGAAATGAAAAATAGGCTACTGCCCAAAACTTTTTCTATTTCTTAAATTTGTCTCAAATAGGTTATGATTCCTTAGAATGACATCAATTTTTCCCATTCAATCAATGCTATATCTTTTCTTCAATCAATCAATCAATCAATTCATTCATTTCACAAACAAACATAATACAGAATAAAAAATAATAATAATAATATCTTATCCTGATATTAAGATTTAGCAAGGGTTGAAACTGATTAAAAATAGAAGTCTATGTTGATATACTAATACTCATATAAAACATCATAAAATA
The DNA here is from genome assembly GCF_014356525.2 of Nilaparvata lugens. Lineage (NCBI taxonomy): Eukaryota > Metazoa > Arthropoda > Insecta > Hemiptera > Delphacidae > Nilaparvata > Nilaparvata lugens. The sequence goes on along the minus strand of NC_052513.1, from coordinate 37,120,368 downwards.
AAGTCACTAATTGTTATATCCACAGTTCTTTCCATAAAATAATGATGCCTTGAGAATATTCATTGAAAAAATTGGTAAGTTAATGAGGCTTTGAAAATATTACACCTGCTGAACATAATACTACAGATTAATCCCTGCTTTTCTTTGAATTTCTGTTGTTAAGGAAATGTACACCATTAGTTTATATGAGAGTGTTCATACGTTGGCAGACTGCGTATGTGTGAACACTCCCATAAGAAACAATAGTATTCTATTTCTGTCCATGAAATAAATTGAAAAGCAGGGAATCTAGTATGTTGATGATGATAATACATGATTTATATCATGTTTATATGGCTTTAAAAACGACCCTTAAAAGTTTTCTCACTCAGTACATTTACTAATGGTGATCTCAGTAAATAAAGAGGGGAAAACTTGGAATAATTTTTGAAATCTTTACCTTCTCAAAAACGTTTATTGAGAACTACATTATTGACTCAAATGTATTTGTGAGAATGTCTCATCTCTACAGACTAATAAAAATAATTTATTGTTAATAGAAAATGTATATTATTTACATTATTATATTAGTAGACTATTTATAGAAATTTGTTGTAAATATTGTACTAGGTGATTCGTAATTATCGACTAATTTAGTGATAATATTTATTATTTATTGATGAACTGATAAAATGAGTTATAATTGTAATGATAGATAACTATAGTAAGAATTTGTACAGAGTGTTTAAATGAATTTTGTGTGATTGACGATATGAGAAGAATTGTGTAAAAAGTGTAACTTTGCCGAAAGTATTTTCATTGAGTCGAGTAGATAATTAATTGATAAATAATAATGTATTCAATGAACTGGAAACTGAGATCTGTATTATATAGATTCTTAACTATTGTAATAAGTGAAGTAGATTCCATTTTGTAATGGATTGTACATGTTTTTCATTATAGAGTAATAAAACATAAATTATGAAATGAAATTTTTGTTGAAGTATTTTTGCCAGAATAGATCCATCTCAAATAAATATACATCTTTTTTTAAAGTACTTCAATTCAATTTTAAATTTATTATATTCAAAATATACGTTACTTTTTCACTTTACAAAAAATTGTATACATTTTATATTTTCAAGTAGACTATCTCAAGTAGGTTATATTCAGCTAAAATGATATCGAAGTTAGATTTCACTAGATTCGGTTAGGTTATTTATTTATTTAATCAATGAGAATTAGAATTAAGAAGGTCTTATTGAAAAATAAAAATGACAGTATATTGGAAGTAATTTTTGTTGAACATAACTACAATACCATTATCACAAAAAACTCAGTATGGCAACTTAAATTATATTTTGGCTAAAATCACCAAGAAATCAGTACGGTAACTTGAATTTTATTTCAGCTTTAACTTGTTGAAAAATATTTCTCCGTTCTCATTATTTGAAAATAATATAAGTTACTGATTATCTCTTTTCTGTATAGGGCTACTTGTAATATAAATATAAATAAAATAAAAATCTCAGTACCCTTTTTTTCGGCATAAATGTCCGAAACATGTTGTGATAAAATATTTCAAAAAAAGGGTACTGAGATTTTTATTTTATTTATATTCAAGTTACTGATTCTATTATTTTTCGAATATAGCTATTATGAGTAGGCTAATAGCACAGAGAAAGATAGAGAGGATAAATAAAAAAAATCCTCTATTCTTATTAGCACATTCAATTCAACCCTCAACCAAATTTATTCATGAAAGTTTTGAACTCTTGTTAAATTCAATAAAAGAAACCATGTTGTTGATTCTTCAAAACTTTTTGAGCTCCATGGTAACAAAAAACAAGAAAAACTTGATCAGTGAAGGAAGTTTGAATAATAAATTATGTAGTGACACAGGACAAAGAAACGCTCTATACATTCAGGTAAATCTTTACAATTTTTATAATAATCATATCTGGTAGAATTTAAAGATTATCTTTTACAGAAAAATGAGAGATTCCACTCGTATCAATAAAGTGATTACAATTTGCTTCAAAATAACTGTTGTTCAAGTTTATGGTCCGTAGAAATTTCATTCAAATTTCATTCATTTTCAGCACATGGTTTTTATTTGGATTTTATATAAGTATACAACATGTGGCTCAAAACAGCTTGCTTTTCTATCATCAACTTTCCTATTAAATTTCTACATTAGAACAGATGTTATGTTAATCTTTCTTTTACTGTTATCCCAAGCCGATAGTTCACGTAGTTCTTTCCCATGCAGCAGTGTGACGCTGGTAGTCTATCCATTTGTGCCGTTCCTACACTCTCACCCCAACAAAACAGTAAAAATTGACAATAATCGACAGTAATCGGCTTGAGATAACAGTAAAAGTTGTGACATAAATTTCCTATACCATGGTATATCTACTTACGCTATTGTTTCTCTATGGTTCCATCCACACATTGACATTTACCATTCTGTTTTCAATTTGATATTGTGGTAGATTTGCGTAATAAATAAAAAATATTGATATCATTTTCACAACTTCTTTGAATCAGAACATACAGTATATAGTAGAGCAGCAAAAGTTGAGTTTAGAAAAAAGTTAGCTGAGAGTGTTTAAAATAATGCATGCATTTAAATGTGTCAGAAAACGGTGGAGCGACAAAGGTAGGGTAGAAGGTAGAAGGAAGCGCAGACCCGGAGACATTTAGAAATAACTTATTAAGAAAGAAACTCATTAACAAATAAATATAAATAATTAACATTCAAATAAATAACTTATTATTTTTAACACTCTGCTACCTTTTCTGCTACACTCTATCTTCGGCGCTCCATTATGTTTTGATCCTCACTTTATTTATTGAAATGGTAAAAATCTATTTTATAGAGTTTACTGGAGATAATGGAGTGGTACGGAAGATATTCACAGTAATTTATTATACAATTAAAAGAATCACTTGTATGGGTTATTTTATTAAAATCATTAGAAACAATATAAAAACATGAATTACCTTTATTTATGAGCTATTGTAATTCATGAATAAAAAGGTATAAATGAATAAATTTTAAATAAAAGGCTACCTTACTTCATGCTTTTATATTGTTTTTTATGATAAGATTAATAATTATTATACTTTTGTTATTTATTGAAGTGGCTGCTAATTTATATTTTTTTCTTTGAAGTCAATCAATTCATCTACTCTAGCTTTCTCTTTCTCGACTTTTTCTATTCATCTATTACCTAATTTTCAGTTTTTGTTTAGTTACTGATTTCATCTTATAATAACTTGCATTTTCATACTTTCAATATAAATTCAGCATTTTACATACCTTTCCACTGCTTTTATCCATCTTTAAAAAGTGGTTTGGAATTAAACATTTTAAAAACGATTTCATTGATTGATGATTTGATTTCCATCAAATGATTCATTTTATTGAATGATTGATTACAGTCAACACACATCATCCAGACACCAAAATTACTGACAGTGGGAATGCCACTAAGATTTTAAATTACAACAATGAACAACACAAACAATACTGAAATTATGTCGAACAATAGTGAAGTTGAAGATTTCCACAGCTGTGAAATTGATTTACGAAACCCTGAGGTGCAGTTGGCTTCAAAAGAAAAAGTCGAACAGGTAGGTTCAACTTGAAAAATGTGATTGAATAAAGCTGCGTTTACACTGGAGTTAATAACAAAAAGAGTAATAACTGATGTTAATAACAACAGTCATTAACATTATGTTAATAACATTTTCTTCGACAACAAGGATTTTTCTGTTAAAACACGAGTTATTAGCTTTTGTTAAGAGACATTTTTGACGATTCAGACAAGTTAATTACTTTTTGTTAATAGCTCGTGTTATTAACTCCGGTGTAAACGCAGCTTCAGTTGTTACATTAGCGGGCTTATACCTTATTTTGTGGGATATGTATACGAATCATTTTTTTAATTGATTCTCCAATATCCAATCCATATATTGTTATACTTTTATTGTATCTATGATTTTATTCTTCGCTATCTAATTGTTTTTTTCATGTAAATAACAACATTCTATCAACAATCTATCTACTCTAGGGTACTAGTTGAAAAAAATTTCCTTTGAATATTTTATTCTTGATAATGCACGAGATAGAATCTCGTATCTATTGTCTCATTCCATCTATCATTCTATACAGCTTCACATGACTTAACGTACCGGTATCTATTTTTGCATTATATAAATTTCTTCAAAAGATATTTCTATTAATATATGCTATATCCAGGTGCGGACTTAGGGTGAATAGCGCCTTAGGCTACTCACAGATTTGCGCCCCTATATATTTGGCGCCTCCAAATATTTTGCACCTTTAGCTATAGCCCAGTCAGCCCATTTATAATGTGGGGACTGGATGCTAGCCACGCCCCCCCTCACCCATTTATGCACATGCAACAGGTTGTTTTTTGAAAACAGTTTTTTGCCTCTGACTCTGTTCCACAGGAGGTTTTTTTGATTTTCGAGGGTTGTCATACTTGAAGCACCTCTTGCTTCATCTCTTCATGTGCAAAAACTAGGCTCCAAAATGATCCCAGTCATTTTTATAGGTGATTTTTTTCAAAAAATAGAATTTTGTCCTTGGCTTCTCCCCCATCTAATTCTGGCATGATAAACTATAATCTTTATTTATTATTTCTGTTGAAATAAACAGTTTTCGTACACAAACTTGAGCTATTTAATTTTAATTCAATTCAATCATTTTTTGCTTTTAGAAAAAACGACTAGCAGTCAATTATTTTACAATAAATGAATTAATCACTCACTGTGACCACGAGTTCTTTCGGCAGGTCCGCCATCTTCTTGGTTGTACTCATAGACAGGTAGAAGGATAGGATGGCAATTTTTAGTGTGCTATTGGTGTCTATTGGATTAGTGTCTGTTGGTGCTGTTGGTGTCAAACCACAACAAACCCAATAGACACCAATAAAAGTGATTTAATAATAAGCAGTTCGTGATGGAAAACAACATTGAAGAATTCAATCATTTTATTCAATCAATCAGAATTACACAACTTACAGAAAAGTACCACAGGCTTATAAGTCCAAAACGGTTCCAATTCTAATTTATACAACAGTCCAGATGTAGCTAGGATATGTGTCACTTAACCTTCATCAATTACATATTCTAACATGATAAACGCTATTATTTGATTCCAACCTGATATCCTCATCTCATTTCTCCATTAATTTGATTCTGTTCATCAGGACCACCCTACTACCGCGCTGCTAACGGCCACAGAATCGACAGAGTCAGCAAATTTCTGCCGCATCTGTCACGATTTCAGTGATAACGGCAACGAACCGCTGCTGAGTCCTTGCCGGTGCAAAGGGACGCTCTCATTGGTCCACAGATCCTGTCTCGAGACCTGGTTGGCTGCTTCGGACTCCAGCTACTGCGAGCTCTGTGGCTCCCGCTACGTCACTGTCAGGACTCTCAAGTGAGAAACAATAGTGTGAATAGATATCCCATGGTATAGGGCGTCTATGTCACAACTTTTATTGTTATCTCAAGCCGATTACTGTCGATTTCTACTGTTTTGATCGGGTAAGAGTGTATGAACGGCACAATATGACGTCATAAAGCTTCACTAGAAAGAACTACGTGGACTATCAGCTTGAGATAACAGTAAAAGTTGCGACATAAAAGCCCTATACCATGGGATATCTACTTAAGCTATTGTTCCTCTATGGTACAACACAGAGCAAAGTGAGGTCCACGTTATAATATCAGTGTTTGATTAGCAATAATGGTATTGCTATCCTTGTCTATCATTTAACAAAGCGGATAGCGCTATCTTCTTTTCGCTTTGCTCTGTTACCAGATCGTCTTTTAACAATGTAGAATTAATAAATTATTACATCTTAATTATGGAAATTCATTATGAAATAATTGAAAAATATAATTTATTGCCGATGCTCTGTCTTGTCAATGCCTTCTATAGACGGTAGCTGATACAGGTTTATTGATGTAAGATTAACTGTTCATTCTCGTTAAAAATATAATTGATTATTTTAAACGATAATGAACAGATAATATTACATTAATAAACCTGTATCAGCTACCGTCTATAGAAGGCATTGAGAAGACAGAGGATCGGCAACGTTGTTCTCCTATCTTTCTCCACTGCCATTATAACGTGGACCTCACTATAGTTAATTTATATTGTATTGTTAATTGAACCTGTATCAGCTACCGTCTATAGAAGGCATTGAGAAGACAGAGGATCGGCAACGTTGTTCTCCTATCTTTCTCCACTGCCATTATAACGTGGACCTCACTATAGTTAATTGATATTAACTTGAATGATAACCATTAGTCGAAAGTCCCCATTTGTATGAAACCACGCTAAGCTCTGACTTATCAGATACCGTATCTGATATTTTAGTGATAATTAGTGATGTTTAGCTTGTGACAAAAAATAATAAAATTAATTAAAGTTGATGATTCTAACTACTGGAGGACTTTCTCATCAAATAAACGTTGATTAATTAATATAATTTCTCATTAGTTGAAAATCCCCATTTGCATGAAGTCCACATTTATTGTATATGAATCCACGGTAAGCTCTGACTTATCAGATCTATACTAGATATCTGATGAGATAATTAGTGATGTATAGCTTGAGACAAATAATAAAATGAACTAAATTTAATGTTTCTAACTACTGGAGGGCTTTCTGATTTTATAATATTGGTGATGTAGGCCTATAAAATTGTGACAAACAATAAAATGAATTAAATTTAATTATTATAACTACTGGAGGACTTTTTCATCTAATAAACGTTGATTAATCTAGGAATGTTATCACCTCATTATCAATTACTATCAAAAACTGAATTTTTCCTCTCAAATGAACTAGTTTGTCAATAATAAAAGAATAATAATTTATATTATAGTGGATTGGCATTGATATAAATACTACTGTTTGTCAGATTATTTTTTTATTGATAGTCAATTTTGTTTATTTTTTGGTTTGATAGGATAAAATTTTTGTTTTGCCTCTATCATTATTATATATGTTTAAATTGGTACCTATTCTTAGGGCCGTTTGCATAGTCAAAGCTTAAACGAAATTAAATCAGCTGGTGGCTTAAACTCAAAATGAACTACATTATAACAAACGAGACTTGATACGGATTTAATCCAGTTTAAAATGAAATTTAGTTTGCACAGTGACAGTTTAAACTAAATTTCATTTTAAACTGGATTAAATCCGTATCAAGTTTAGCTTGCACAGTGACAGTTTAAATTAAATTTAATTTTAAACTGGATTAAATCCGTATCAAGTCTATTTTGTTAAAATGTGTTTCATTTTGAGTTTAAGCCACCACCTGATTAAATCGAGTTTAAGCGTTGACTGTGCGAACGGCCCTTAGTGTTTCAATTTTTTATCATTTTGTAGGCCTAAGCGTTTTTGAACGCATAAAAACTCATAGCCAACACACAAGTTTGCTTTACTGACTGTGCCTTGTGCCAATTTATATTATTTTTTAAATTTGAAATGTATTATATATTTTTTTTCAATTCCTAATAGGTATCCATGGCGTGTGACGTCAGTTCTGCGCTGGCTGCAAAGCGCCGAGAGTCGTCGTGACGCCCGTGAATTGGCGCTTGATCTGATGACGTTCTTTGTGTTCACACCTATGGCAGTGGTCTGCACCTACCTGGGCATGTTCGCTGCCGAAAACTACTACCTATACGAGATCGAAATCAGGGTAAATTTTAAATCGCAATTCAAATCTTATCAGAATCTTTATTTCTATACAGAGTATCCCACGAGGGATGTAACAGCCGAAGACCATATTAGGTTCTACATGAGATTTCCAACAAAAAATGTCTAGTAAAAATTTCTGATATCGACCTTAGTTTTCGAGTTATATCAATTTTTCTATATATTATTTTGAAAAACGTCAATAACTAGAAAACACAATCAGATTATTTTTTATTGATGGTGGCTTAAACTCAAAATGAAACACATTATAACAAACGAGACATATCAGTCAAAATATAATTTCAAGGATATAAATAGAAATATGAATCTCAGTACCCTTTTTGAATTATTTTATCACAGCATGTTTCGGACATTCATGCCATTTTCAAATATTTTATATATTTTTCTGTCTCTTTCAAACAGAAAAGAGACAATTTTAAGGATATGGTTGAAAAACGAAAGAGATTTCCAATCTGTATCAATTTGTTCTTTTGTTTGAGTCAGGGGCGCCATTCAGGGGTGGCAGGGTGGGGCCTAGGCCCCCCCAAGTACCAGATAAATAATGAAAATACGGATCTATCTACACGAATCCTTAGAATCTCATACTGATTCAATACAACAGCAGTAGTATAATTCCTTCTACAGTATCAACAACGTAGCACAATTGCCTTGAAAGTTTGGATAAAGGTACAGAGTAATAAAGAATATATTTTTCTCTGTGGTATAGTTGAAGCTTAAATATAGAAAGGGTACAATTTATTGATCAGGACACAATAAGTGAATTATTGCATGAATTTCAACTTGAGAATTAACAAGTTGCAAGATGTCACAGTTAAAGCAAAAGATAGGGCACAATCAGACAATCAAAAATTTATGTACAGAGTTGGTGAGAATTATGGGAACAGCTTAATGATTCTTTAGCTTTCTAACTGAAAGTTATTTTCCAATTAGAATATGATCCCCAATGAAATTGTTGAAATTGTCATTGGTAAAAGAAACATTTATCTGATTCCATGATTTTTAAGAAATCTGTTTCAGTGTATTCCTACTTTAGGGCCTCTCTGTAGACCTATATTTCTAATAAATATTCCATGACCCTCTATCCTTTGGGGGTATTCCTTTCCTCCCTCATACCTCTTGGATTTTGCCCCCCCCCTAGCAGTTTGGTGAAATGGCGCCACTGTGTTTCACGTTTTTGAAATTTTCATGATCGTTTCAAACGACGGTTTGAAATTTGGCTCTGAATTCGACGAAATTTTTCAACCTTGAGCTCTCATAAGAGTTTAAAAGCGTCAAACAAAGGAGCAAATAAGGCTTATATTAATCTATCTTTTGGAAATGTTGTCCTATTTCCAACCATATCCTTAGAATTAGATTTTCACTGATAGTTTTCTGGTTATTGAAGTTTTTCAACAATATCGAAGAATTTATAAATCTCAAAAACTAAGGTCAATACCGTATAAGAAAATGTTACTAGAAATTTGTTGTTACCGTACAAATCTCATGTAGAATTCAGTCTTCGACTACGTTACACCTTTTGTGGAACATTCTTTATAAAATAATTTACAATTACATAGCATCATTAAAAGAGAAAACCATGTAGCCTACCATATTCTAAAAGCATGGGTCCGACTCCGACAGGTGTTGGCCTAGTGGTCTGGGACGTTACAACCTCCATCCAGTCTGTTATAGCACCGCCTAATTCGTGGTTCGCATTCTTTTAGTATTGCATATTATGTAGATTTCTTACAAACCTATATCTGATTTTCTCAAATGTTTTATTTATTTCAAATTGTATTTTCAACTGGATCAAGGCGAATCCAGAGAGGCTTAAGTTCTGCTTTGGGTGTTCAATTCACACCTTATAACAAGAGTGATCCAAAAATCACTTCGCCTATGTTAATAAGTAATCTAACTGTCTTGATGGGTACAGTGGTGAGTTTTGGGTCACTCTGTATATTCTGGAAGGTGATGCCTGACCTTCTAGACTCAATTCTGTATCCACCACTGAATATATAGAATGATCCAAAAATCACTTCCCATATGAGAGCTTTATGATGGATAGTGATTTTTGGGCCACTCTGTATATTCTGGAAGGTGATCCCTGACCCTCTAAACTCAATCCTGGATACGCCACTGAATTGTATATACAGAGTGATCCAAAAATCACTACCCCCGTGATCTTAACCCTAGAGAGGTCGCGCTGGGTGGATTAGACCAGGTGCTGTAATATGTGACAGAGTACGATAAAATTTGAGATTCTATTGTTGGATTTTCTAGTCTTTCTTGGTCACTCACGTCTTTCCTCTTTTTAACACTTTCTAAAAGTCTCAAAACTCGTTCCTCTTTCATTTCATTCATGTTGGAGAAGTAAAAGTAGCACACACAAGGAGTCGCGCTGGGTGGATTCGACCAGTAATTGTTGAAAAGCGTGTATGACAGTGACTGGGACAATGGAAATAAGGCGCCAACCGCATCACTGTCTAGTGGGTGAGTCCATTTGAAGGTACTGAGGAGGGGGGATGCATACTTTTCATGAGTGCAAAGAAATTACCTAGATCAGTTATGACTGGGTGCAAAGACCAGGCGCGACCCCTCCCGGGTTGAGTAACTTAAGCTCTATTATGGATATCGTCAGTCATCATCAATAATTTAACATTAGATACAGAGTGATCCAAAAGTCACTACCTATATGAAATTATGTCGTAACATCCTTGTTGCATTTTAATCGTAATTAATCCCACGAGAACCAATCAGATAAGCCCTCTTATCAAGAAGGTCTTCTCTGATTGGTTCTCGTGAAATAAATCACGGTTAAAATTTAACCAGCTTCTGTGCAACCGGGCCCTAATGTTCAATATGGTTAGTGACTTCTGGGTCACTCTGTGTATCCTGGGATGAGGTGATCCCTGACTCCCTTATCTACTCAATCCTAGATCCGTCACTGAATTGGGTGGAACTCACTTCATCAAGATCTCAATACATCAAGTTTTCAGTCTGTCAAACTGCTGTTGCTTTCAGAAAGTTTCTTGAGATCTTGACAAACTGAGACCCTCCCATTGAATTGTCTGTCTGTTTTAGCAGCCAGGAGAGATGTCATCGACAAGATTCGTGGCTCTGCTGGCGGTTAGCATGATGGCAACCCTAGACATGGCCTACCTGTCATGGCTGATGCTGCGCACGCATCACCACATGTACCAGTGGCGCTCCTGGTGGCGGCGACAGTGTATCGTCAAACTCGTCTTGGCGCCAAATTCAAATTCTGGGCGCGAACAGCATGGAACCGCTGGTTTAGTGAGCGGTGTCAACTCTAGCACGAGTTTGCAATGATAACGGGAGTTGTTGATGGAGAAAGGACAAGGGTGAGGAGGAAAATAAAGAGAATAATCGACAAAGAAGGAAGTAGAGATGGATGAAAAGAATAATTAGAAGAATGATAAGGAGAAAAATTAGAAAGGTTATTAGGAGAAGGATGAGACGAAGAGTGAGAAGTATCGTAAGAAGGATTAAAAGAGGATAAGAAGAAAAATTTGAAGGATTCTCGGAGAAGAATAAGAAGTCAATTTAGAACGATTAGAAGACGATAAGAAGAAAAATTAGGAGAAGGATTAGAGGTGTAATTAGGAGGGTTGAAGGAGAAATTTGAAGTATTAGATGAAGAATTAAAAGGGTAAGAGGTGAAATTAGGAGAATCAGAAGAAAAATTCAAAGTATTAAAGAATTGAAGATGAAGAATTAGGAAACATAGAATTATTGGAAGAAGGATGAGAAGAAAAATTTGAAGTATCAGATAAAAGGAGAAATTTGAAGAATTAGGAGAAAAAATTAAAGTATCGGATGAAGAATTAGGAGAAGGATGAGACGTAGAATTGGAAGGATAAGAAGAAAAATTTGAAGTATCAGATAAATAATTAAGAGAGGCATCAGAGATAAAATGAGGAGAATTGGAAGGATAAAAAATAATTAAAAGAAGCATAAGAAGAATTAGGAGGATAAAAAAAATTAGAAGGATAAAAAGAAGAAATTTGTTTGAATTGTGGATTCAAAGATCACTGAAATGAACGATGCAAAAATAATCATCCTTGAACGTTTTTAATTTAGCATAGTTTAAGCTTTCTACTTTGATGAGCTATTATTGCATTGTTCTTGGGATCGATCTCCATTACTCATGGTATTCTGTACTAAGCTTATTCCTCACTCACTATAAAGGATACCTGAATTATGAAAACTTGGGTTAATACTCTGAAAGAAAAACGAAAAATGTATGAAAAATTATCAATTTATTAAAATATTCTATACAAAAAGACATCAATCATTGTTATACAATAGCAATAAAACACACTTATTTTCAAGGAACAGAATATTGTCAATTGATGAATAAATAAATACAATATAAATGAATAATGATTACATAAATTTATCAAATAATAGAGATTAAAAGATGGAAACAAAATACTGACAGATATGCCCACAATTGAGACTGTCTCCAGAATTTTAGAACAACTTACAGTACCTCAATTTTATCTTACAACTTCAATTCTTATAACTTGATCTTTTTATCTCAGATAATAAATTAAATTATTTGTTGAGCGTGATGTCTAATTCATATGGTTTGCATCTCAATACAACATACATAACAATTTCCATATCCTAACATATTAAAATAATTGTAAGTTTATTTCAATTCAAAGACAATCAGACAAAACTGAAAATTGGGGTAACGTAATAACTAATAACAGCGATAACTGGAGAAGCCAAAATGTCAATTATCAACAATCGTTACCAACTAGAGAACATGAAAAACACGAATAACTTGTTTACTTACCTAATTTTCACAGTCTTTACTTATTTTCAACACAATATTTTGATTATTTTTCGTTAAAACTAATTTATAAAGAATCTGAAGAAAGTAGTAATAAATGAACATTGAAAAACACAAATTTATTACTTACCACAATAATTTTTAGTCTTCAGTAAATTTCAAACATAGTATATATTTTGTTCTTTGGAAAAACATTTGTAACAACTAACAAGACAACATTGAAAAACACAAAGTAAATTGTACATCTCATCAAGCCTTCGCCAACTTTCAAACATTATGTTTTTTGTCTTTGTACAAACATTCAAGGATAATCAGTTGTGAATACAAAATATAAATTGTGGATTATTTTTTTTAATTTTTCTCAAAGTTTTAATGGACATTTAATAAAACCTACCAATAAGTTGTAGACAAAATTTTTTCAAAGACTTCACACCTTATAACAGTTTTCTCTCTCTATAAAATCAGTCATATTCATGAATCAAACAACATACTCACTTGCTCCTGTACACAAACCGACATAGAATGCGGGGTGAGAATAGTTTTATTCAAATTAGCCGTCTTCTTATTCACTCTAGCATTGGGCGTTTTCAAGCACTTGAAATCCGATTTCAAAGAACTGTAGATGGCGCTGGAATCCTTTGTTTCCACGTTCAACGGCTTTTTCATCGCGGTATGAAACACATCGTCATCCGAACTATTTCCAGCTACAAGGTTGGCAACATCCTCGCACAGTGCAGCCAACGTAGTTGCCTGTTCCTGTTGGAAACTGGTTGCAAACCTGTCGAAGCCGGCAATTTTCTCGTTTTGTCGTCTCACAAACTCATCCTGTTCCCGTTTCAACTGTTCTACAAACTCGGCTTGTTTCCTGGTGAACACCCGCTGACTCTCTTTCAGGCAATCCAAAATGGCGGCCATTTTGTCGCCGATTTTCCCGCCCAAATCAGTGCTGCCATCTGAAATGTTTCCGCCGCGAATTGTCGACTCCAGCAGTGATGTGTTATCGTTTTCGTTGGCCGAAGCTGATGACATCCTTGACCTCAGTTCCTCCTCCTCTTCGATTAGACTCAATTTTTTAATTTTGCCAGCACTTGTGTAACCATTTACAAGTGACGTGTTGTTGCAAGCTGATTCATTGGACACAAATGTTCTGTCTCCATCATCATCTTCATCATTGTTATCACAATCTTCAAAGTTCAGAGTTCGATCAAACTTGCTGCATACCTCCTTCTCATCACTGCCCCCATTCAAATCATTCATCACTTTTGAAGATCCAACCCTATTTCCAACAACTTCCCTATCATTGACAGAGAACGATCTTTCAGCAATACCAACCACAGAATCGTTCAAAAATATTGAAGTAGATCTCTCCTCAACAGTGCCTCTAGTTTCCATCTTATCGTTCACAATTTTCGAGGAGCTTCCATCAATATTCCTAGTTTCAGTTAGGTCATCATCGGTATGTCTATTAGCCTTGACTGACAAATCAATCCTTTTCAATAAGTCATCAATGTGCTTGCTACGACTCAATACATCTGCCACAGATGATTCCTTCTCATCAGAGAACTTCTTGTTATCTTTGTCTTTCTTCGAGAAAATGTCATCATCATACTTGTCTTTGTGATTGATGATCAGGTCTGACATTACTGAGGGCCTAGATTTTTTTGTATGATTTTCATTACTGTCACTAGTGTGTAGTGCTACAGAGTATCTGCCTTTAGATTTGCCAGTGGATCTACTATCTAGGTGTGTTTTATGTGAGTGAGAATCCATTTGATTCAACGTTGTTAAATCTGAAGATCGAACTTTTGTGGAAGACCTATCTTGTGTGTGACCTCCCATTTGATCCAATGCTGTTGAATCTGACGATCGTACACGGTGACTTTTCCGGTCCTGTGTGTCAACTCCCATCTGATCCAATGCAGATGAACGACGACTTTGACGGTCCTGTCTGTCAGCTCCCATCTGATCCAATGCTGATGAACGACGACTTTGACGGTCCTGTCTGTCAGCTCCCATTTGATCCAATGCTGATGAATCTGAAGATCGTACACGGTGAATATTCCGGTCCTGTGAGTCTGATCGAACGTTCGTGGATGATTTTTTCGAAACAAACAAATCCCCGGACAACGGCGCAACACTCTCACAGCGTGTCTTGCACATCTCTTCGAACTGCATTTCGGATGCAGCTCGGAGTGCATCGCGGCTGGATGCAGTTGCAGTTGCAGCTATGCCATTGGTGAGGTCGGTGGTAGACAGGCTTCGGCGAATATCGGATGTTGGCTCTGGTTCGGTGGCCGCGCGTAGCGAGGCTGACAGACTGCTGCTGAGTGAGAGGGAAGAGGAGGAGCGCAGAATAGGTTCCACCGGAGAGAGGACCGGTTGACGAGTGGATGAGTAATCCCTGAAAAATATATTCATTCAAATTTTAATTTTTCCAATTCACAATATTACAAGCAAATTTAAAATATCACAATGTTCAAAATATACACGATGTCCCACAAAGAGGTTTACACGTTTAATTTTTAGGTGCGTACAGATATACGCGCCGCGAACATGAGCAATTCACTTTTAATCAGCTGATGCCAAGCTTTTTATATCTGTATCTAACCAGCTTTTTATATCTGTATATCTTTTTCTATCTGTATTTTTACAGAAACGGTTAGATACATATATAAAAAGCTGGGCATCAGCTGATTAAAAAAGTGAATTGCTCATGTTCGCGGCGCGTATATCTGTACGCACCTCTATATCACGTGCCCATTCATGCACCGAATGTTTTCAAATTTTACACAGTTTACAAAGTAGGTTCTAAAAATATTCTGGGAAAATTTCAGCTCCCTAATTTTCGTAGGAACAAAATGGCGGCATATTGAACATTTTACCAATTCACTTCCTGGAAAAACTGCTGCCGCAATTTTGTTTCTACGAAGGTTAGGGAGCTGAAATTTTCCCAGAATATTTTTATATTTTTAGAACCTACTTTGTAAACTGGGTAAAATTTAAAAAAAGTTCGGTGCATGAATGGGCACGTAATATAAAATAAAACATGTAAACCGAGGTACTATTTTCTACCTATAAATTACCTTATTTAAAAAGAATACTACTTAAATCTAAATCCTACTTACTATTAGTTCCTCACTACTTTGTATCCCAATACTGAATAACCAATGTCTAATTTTCTTTTGAAGCTATTGAAATTTTCCTCTCCTTTGATTTCTAATGGTATTCTTCTAATGGATTTCTAATAGTTCAAGTTAGAGTGAAACCTCAAGAAGAAATTAAACAATAGACATTACCATAGAGGAAAGATAGCATAGAAGAGATCCTTATGGGCGTTGGTATAGGGCGTTTATGTTCCAAATGTCACTGCTACCTAACTCAAGCCGATAGTCCTAAAGGTATTTTTCCGTGAAACTATGTGACGCTGACAGTCTCTCATACTGTGACGTTCTTACACTCTCACCCGGCCAAAACAATTATTTTCAAATAACACCCGCCCAAAAATTATATTTATTTATTCAAACAGTAATAATAGACAGTAGTCGACAGTATTTGGCTCGAGATAACAAGAATCAGCTTGAAATTTGGAACATAAACAAACTATACTATGGGATTTCTTCTTATGCTATCTATTCTCTATGGCAATATATAACTGACAAAGTTAGTAGCAAAACTGAGTAAAAATGCGGTATTGACTATGTTGTGTAAATTACATGCACGATGCATTCATAAATATTTTGGAAACAATCCAAAGTTGTTAATCAGTAATAATAAATACTACTTGTTGAAATTATAATACTTCACAACTACACACGTAATTGAGGACACTTAAAAAAGGTGCGCACAGATTTACGCGCCATGAACACGAGAAAATCACTTTTCATCAGCTGATTATATCTGTATTTGTACAGAAACGGTAAGATAAAGATATTATGAAAGCGTGGAATTAGCTGATTAAAAGTGAATTGCTCCGCTGCGCGGCGCGTAAATCTGTACGCACCTTAATGGTAGTAAAATAGATGACTATACAAGCCTAAAATGAGAAGAAACTGATTGAAATTTTACAGAAGACCAGTGGAAAAAGATGAGTTATTGTATTTATTAGAATGCACCAATCAAGGTCTGGTTGTATGTTGTTGGAAGAGAAGGTAAACAATTATTTTAAAAATATTGATAATGTAAATAGGTTTTCAAATACGTTCAAAATGAAATATGATCTTGATGCTTACCTGGTAGGTTTGTCACTCGCACCCATAGTCCGTCTCTTACTAGCGCTGGATGTTGTCACACCTCTCCTGTTCAGCCTGACTGACTGGTCCTTCAAGGGCTCCTTAAAGGTGTCCTTATCCTTGAAGGTGTCCCTGAAGGGCTCCTTAAAAGTGTCCTTGTCCTTGAATGTGTCCCTGAAGGGCTCCTTTGTCATGAGGTTGCAAGGCACCAGATGATGGTGGGAGGGGGGCTGTGACGCCCCCATTTCGGCATCCCCCAGGCTGGAGGCGGAATCCAGTTGTTGACGCTTTTTCACCGACTCCACGTCATCCATGAAGAAGACGCCGGTGATGTCTGGGTCCTGTAAAAAAATATATAAAATATGGAAATATATAATATATTCAGTTAAACAATCATAAAAAATAGAAATATAATAAAAATATGAATATATAGGCTAATAAAATATAGAAATATATATATATTCAGTCAAACAATCATCAAGATTATTAGACGTTTCCAATATATTATCTTTTTTGCTCTTTCTCTCACACAATTAGCTCACAGGTTATCTGGATTATGTGATATCTGACTTCACTAAATAAAAGCAATATTGCAAACTAGGGTTTTGCACAGAATATAGAAAATTGTTATTGTAGGCTTATCATCAACATTTGTAATCCAGTAGCGCTATCAAAAGTCTTCCAAGAATCGAAGGATAAATATTGAAGAGACAAATTATTGAATTGATTTTAATCTATTAAAAGACAGGTATCTTTATTCAAATCATTCATTTATTCATACAATAAGTATGATCGAAGGAAAAATAAGGTAACCTTGTGCTATACCTCTCCCAAATTTAGATAAGGTTACACATAGTCCGAAATAGGTCAAGTCTTTGTAGTTCTCCACTTCAAAAAATGTTCAGTCTTTAAATATGTTCACAAAGTTGATTTTTAAATTTAGATGCTTCAAAACCAAAAATACGTATCTAGGTGAACGTATGTGTTAATCAACCACTTGTCTTCATCACGATTAAACTTTTGATGCAGGTCACAATTTATAAAATAAAAAAAATGATGAGAGTAGTCTCGTTTAAGTATAAATGGTCGAGAATAATTCAAGTCATTAATTACCAGTTGCCAACAAAATTATAATAGTTATGTCTTAATGATTGAAATCATAATCTTCCAAGGAGTTAGAATATAATATATTCTAATTTGGATATCTAGGAGAGACGATAACATATAATCTTAGTGAGAAGGCCTCATGGAAGGCCAGAATTTCAAAGCTTTCCAAGGGACAGCATGTAACTAGGAAAATTTATTTTTCAATGATTGACATATTCATTTTCTTGACGAATAAAATATAATTGATTAACGATATTTCAAACAAGTATGAACAGTTGAAATTACATCAGATATGCCTGAATCAGTTGTCCACTATAGAAGAGAGTGGCAAAGCGGAGAATCGGCAATGCTGTTTCCTATCTTTCTCCACTGAAATTTTATGTGAACCTCACTATAAAGATGTCCAAACAATTCTCCTTCTTGAATGGTTACAGCTCGTCCAGCTCATAAAGGATGATAGCTATAGTTTGTGCAAGCCTTAGTTTGCAGCTCATAAAGGATGAATACTCTGAATTGATCAGTTGCGACCTGAAAACTCTGACACCAGACCGAGCCAGCCAGGTCACACGATATTATTATATTTTATAGTATAGATTGCTCTTATGGAGTACACCGCTGCCAGATTTCACAGAATCCATAGAGCCTGTGAAATAATTATGCGAAAAAGAGAGCGTAGACCTTATTGATAGAATCAGCATAAAAGCGGCAACAGTGTGCTCCCATTGATTTGAGTCTAGATCTTGCCACTTAGCTGCAAAGCGCTCAAAACTATTGTCTACGAATTGTTCCTTTGAAATAGCTTTGGCCATGAAGCTCCGTGCTGAAAACTAAAGTTTGCTAGGACAATACATAATATAGGCCTATGAATGATTGACAAAGATTAAGCCGACCCTTGCTCCCCCACGCGCAGGCACACACGCCCAGCCTACCTGCCCCGTTGATATACTACGTAGTATACAGATAGATAGACCGTCCCTTTACTCACATACACAAAAGGAGACTGCGCTTGTGTGTGTGAGTAGTAGTAGGAGGGTCGGCCTAATCCTTCAGAGCTCATGCCTGTTTGGACAGAGTATAATGGTCACACCTCCAGCTCGTGAAGGATGAATACTATAGGAGATATGAATGAAGGACACTTTCAGGTGTCCTCCGAACCCACCTCCTTCCTCGCCGACCCCTCACTACTGGACGAGGGCGCGCTACAGCTGGTGCTTCCCAGATCATTTTCGTCCAGCGACTGACCACTGCCAACGCTCTCCTTCAACTGGTTCGCAAACGGGTTCAACGGATTGATTCCGTTCGTCCTCGCGAAATGGCGTAGAACATCGTCTGCTATCGGCTTCCTGGCGGCTCCAGCTGCTGCTAGAAACGGAAATCGACTATTAGAATCGAGAAACTGACAGAAATCAATCATTTTTTATTGAAAAAAGCAGTCGAGATTGATAAATTCAATCTAAAGTTGACAAATATGGAATAGAATATTAATAAAACAAAATAAATCTTATAGCACCCTTTATTTAAAAAAAAAAACTTTAAAATAGTTGAACAACTAGTTTCGGTGATATATTACACCATCTTCAGGTTGTTCAACTATTTTGAAGTTTTTTTAAAAATAAAGGGTGCTATAAGATTTATTTTGTTTTATTAATTTAAAAGTAGCCCATGTCAATAAGTGTTTTATAGAATAGAATATTTATTTCGCCAAAATACAATAAACATAAGACAAATGTAAATTATATTAAATCTGAAACTTTATCCTTGAACACAAACTGGATATTGAGGATTCATGTCGTGTGGAGAGGAAAATCATGAGGAGAATAATTGATCCAAGGAAAACGGAAGAAGGTTATAGACTGCAAAAGAACTGCGTTGTGGGAAATTACTCGAAAGTATCTGCCGATATCAAAAGGAAGAGATTAAATTTCTATGGACATTTGATGAGACTGCCGGAGGGGAGTCTTGATGCAACCTATCCGGCATTGCTGGTATTGGTGAAGTGGAAGGTAATTCAGGTAATAATAATAGGGATCGAATGACGAAGAGAATCCTACTTTTTGTTAATAGCAAAAAAGAAGACGGGGGGAAATTGGATTAAAAATGTACAGAAGGGACTTATCTGATGCAGGAATTGATGATGACATAATATTTGACAGAAATTATGAAGGAGTGTTGAAAAATTTCAACACTTCAGAAGGAGAAGTGTTGAATTCAATTCAATTGAATTCAGAAGGAGTGTTGCAATTCAAAAGGAGTTGAATTCAGAAGGAGTGTTGCAAAGTGGGAAATACGCCCCGTGGAAATTAAGAGAAGAAATGTAGTCTTTTCCCACAAGAAAGAAGAGAGGCTATATCGGCTAGAATGAAAAAGAAATTGGGAGAATCGAAGGAATAAGGATCTAGAACGGCATCCAAAGTAAATACTTAGCGATTTCCATACAAGGGAATTTGACGCATAATAATAATAAATCTTAATGTTTTGGCACAACCAGCAAAGTCAAAGATTAATAATTTCAATCCACTAAACTCAAAAAGCTTATACATGAGGTGGTTATGTATAAGCTATTACATATAAGTTAGCATATTATGCTAATATTCATTCAAGCCTGAATGTGTGGAATCTATTTAATTTATTGATTAGGAATTTACCTTGTACCGTCTAATGTGAGCTTGTGGAATGTTAGAGATTCATAGTAATAATGTTTATTGATTGTAACGTGGGTACTTTCATTGTTCGCGGTTGAATGCAAATTTATAATTGGATCTTGTTATTAGTTTGGTCTATTGCCAAACATTTTGTTCATGTGGTTTAATTTAGTCATTGTTAGAATTTGTTATACTCAACTCATTTGTATGGTTATACCGTGTACAAATAAAATGATTTATTATTAATAATTTCAATCGAAGCAAGTCACCAGGCAGTAAGTAGTTCATGGACATTCAATATTATTGTACAATATAATTGAATACTTACTTATAACTGGAAAAAGGACATCATGGACATGTGGTCAGAAGTTATGAGTGGATAGGTACTTCTATCATAGATAAAATATAGCATAAGAAGATATCCCATGATAGCCTATAGGACGTTTATGTTCCAAATTTCACTGTCAACTTGAGCCGATAGTCCATGTAGGTATTTTTCGTGGACCTATGTAACGCTGGTAGTACCTAAAGCTGCGTACAGATATACGCGCCTCCAACCCGCTCCGCCCTCGCACCGATCATGAACGTTACGGGAGATGTTAGCTCTTCTCGCGTTCCACTCTTGCTCCCCGGTCGATCATCAATCGCTCTGCTCGAGTGACGTTCGGTTGCGGAGCAGAGCGAAAGTCTCTACGCACCTTAATACTGTGCCGCTCCTACATTCTCACCCTAATAAAACAGTTATAATGGACAGTAGTTGATTGTAATCGGCTTGTTTCAACTGAAAATCGGGTGAAATTTGTAACATGAACCACCATAAGATCTCATCGTCGTATGCTTTCTTTTCTCTGATTCAATATAGGCCTAACTGTACAATAACAGTACTGGTACCAACTTATAACTGGAGAAACAAATCATAGACACTGTGGCCTGGTGTTATAAGTTGGAACTAATATTGCACAATAATAGTGAACGTCTAAGGACCGCTTCAATTCTCAGTCGCGCATCACATTAGTGTGTGATCACATTGGATGTGTGGGCTATAAGTGCAAGTGCAGTGCATGACGAAGCGTGCAGATAAAAAAAAACAAAATGTGGAAATAGTTATTTGTATATCTAGAGTGAAAAGTGCTGTTTTTTCTCCCTGAGGGAAAAGTTTGAAGCCCGAGGCGAAGCCGAGGGCATAATTTTCCCGAGAGAGAAAAAACATTTTTCACTCGTGATATATACACAACATTTTTCCTCCACCTACATTTTTATAAAAACTGCAAATAAAACAATTTTTAAAAACGTACGAGACCAAACAATGTGTTACAACATAATCTAAAACGTAAACAGCTGGGCTGGCTTGTAATCACAGTTCTCCGCAGACAGTGCTATGCGCTATCTGTCGGCAAAAGTTGTGGCAACAATGGCCGCCACAACTACAACTATGATGAAGTTCCCGTTTCAAATTTGATTAGTTAATGAGGAATATTCGTTGGCTGGTATTTTGAATAACATGGAATATAACTAGTAGTTCTGTGAACAGTAGACCTCACGCAGTATTCTCATCCACAAGTACCTGATTGAAACTATAGACCTTATGGAAATACAGCAATAGACTGGCTTCTCCACACATCTGTGTAATCACTTGTCAGCTGATTTATGATGAATAATTCTGTAGTCTGATTTTTACTCTAATATTGGCGTATGAAGGAGGCTCCTTTTTCCTTTTATATTATCCTTGAAATGCAAAATTTCCAAAAACCTTGTATATAGGCCTACGTCGACGCGCAATTAAAAAAGGAATATACCTGTCAAATTTCATGAAAATCTATTACCGCGTTTCGCCATAAATGCGCAACATAGTAGCATTTAAACATTAAGAGAAATGCCAAACCGTCGACTTGAATCTTAGACCTCACTTCGCTCGGTCAAAAAAATATTTATACATTTTTTTAGTATAGTGATATAAAGTTCTAGCATACAAACATAAGTTTCATACATTGATCAAATGTCTGGTTGAGGTATTAAATTTAGTTGGTTTAATGACTACTCTACATGCCTCCTCATCTGAACTTAGATCTTCTAACCTATTTCAAATGTACGTTTTTAAAATAGAGATGCTTCCCATGTTATTTAAATGGAGTTACTTTTACGCTCAAGAGAGTTTTCCTGTTTTTCGGTTCATGCGTGATCTGACGGGCAGTTGCAAATTAACGCATCCAATGTGGTATCACCCTCAGGAATAGGACACCAGTGGTGTCCCTGTGTGAAGCAAACTAAGACACCGATGGTATCCTAGTGGTGGCAGGATTGGCGAGTCACGAGCCGGACACAAAAACCTGACTAGTTCTGGCGTTTACCTCTGAATAATGTACGCACAAAGACTTGCTCGTAAACATGGTGTTGTGATGTAATGAAGGCCTTATTGCGACAAATACACTAGGGACAAAAGAACCCTAAGTGAGACACCGAATTTTGGCGGATGGACACCAAATGTTGGTATTTCACTTGGTTCATCAGCCCCGCCATGGCTGGGACACCATTAACGTCTTAATGTAATAAGAACCTAAGGATCATAACTTTCAGTTGAGGTGTAGGTGGTTTTGAGCAGATAATCTTTTAGCTGGAAAAGCAAGATATATAAGTTACAGTTCAAATAAAGCATTAATATTTTGATGTGATCTTATACATCTATAGATGTTTCAAGGATCGAGAAATATATCTATCTAATATAAAATTCAAGGTAGCAAATTTTATTATATGCTAATAGCTGGATTATTTTTATAATATATAAGATAACAGTTATAAGTCTACTGCCAAGTTTCATTCAGGAAAAAACAAACTTAGCACATTATCCGGTAGGCCTAAACATGCTTTCCGCAAAACCGTATCGTTACATAGACATAACATGGCATGTTCTGGGCCATGTGGTTTTCCTTATGTTCGATATAATGATACAGAGTAAGTATAAAGCAACTGGCTCTAGTAAATCCTTGTAATTACCATAATAAATTTGAAAACAAAGATTAACTTTGAAAAACATTGTAGATGTGGATGAATTAAGCTTTTGCTTGCGATGAAGAAATTTTGAAAACTTTTTAGCTTGAAATGAAATTATTACCTCTTGTTTTGGTGACTTCATTCTTTGCAGGACTTGTTTCTACAACAGAAGAAACTGTGCTAGCAATGCTCAACCTCACACTTGTTCTTCCCTTGCCCAGAATTGAACTTCGACGTTTAGAACGGCGTGTTATCATATCCATGCTCCAAGGTTTTTCGACACCATTTGATGACTGTTCAGTCTTCAACTGCGAATACATGATTGCCTGCAGATAAACACGTTATTGATTGCGTAATAATTTGAGAGATAACGTTTTAGTTTAACTTTCAGGCTGTTGAAACAGGTTTGAAATGAAACTAATCTATCAAACTGATACTCATACTCTCCGAGAATGTAGAAATATGTGTTCCAACTTTAAAACAATAAGAAAAAACTGTGAATAACAAGTAATAAAACAACTTGGGAATGGAAAATACAAAATAGGCAGACTATTCAAAACAGCAAACTTCAAGGTTTGAGATTCAACATTTCAATTTTCAATTTCAACGGTTTTGGTTTGTCAAGTTGGGCAACATTCCAAAATATATCAGCTGAGAACAAATTCAGCAATCCGCCAATTTTTATGATTGAACTATGTTTAAGGATGAATTATGTTTGTTCAGCTATTTTAGGATTGAAAATAAGTTTAATCAATACTGAATTATAATAATGAACTTTTTCATTAATTGAAGTCCAGAGTCTAGATGTTTATATGGAAGGCTTCCGTGAATCAACAGTAGATACAGGTGGCAGTTGACAGATAGAGGAAGCTTTTTTGCATGCAGCATAACCTCAAATTTTCAACTTGTGTTTACTGTTTACTGACTTTGTCGGTGATTTCCTTTTTTGATGTTTGTAATTAAAGTTTATGAAATAATAATTAGTTGATTACAGCCAAATAGAGTTTAGAATTTACTCAATAATTCAATACGAATTTTCCTAGTGCTGCTAGCAGTTAACTATCTTATTTTCTTTTGAGTAAGAGTTTTACTGCTCAACTATTTTTGTAGAAGGATAACTTTTCCATGTTTTAACTTAACATTGAGCTATAAAATAGTAAATCATGGAGGACATTACAAAATATAATTATAAGGAAAAATTTTCTGAGATTGAAAAGAGTATAAAAACTGCAAATTTCATTTCAATTGACTCCGAATTCAGTGGAATGGTGTTTGATTCTAAATTTAAGAACAGGTTGGTAAACTTAGTGAAAGGTAATAATATTTTACTTGTCTTTTTTTTATTTCATTAGATATTAAACTTTCTGCTGGAGTTTGATAATTCCGGTATTGAATGCCGTACTGTTTACTATAATTGTACCGTACTATATCGGAATTTTGTTAGACACAGAACTAACTTTTGATAGGTGACAGCTTTGTGTCCAACTACTGTGGGGCCAAGCCACATGAAGCGTTTTTCACAGACGACGGACGTGTCGGAAGGACTGAAAGCTCTCCTATTGGGTGATTATCATCTGATTCCCGAACGCAAACCCAATCAGATGAACATCAACCAATTGGAGATCTTCCTGCCCTGCCGACTCGTCCGTCACCAGGGCAAAGACGCCTATTATGATCTCGCCCTTTTTGCTTTTCAAACTGAGGTAACTCTTCCAATTAAATTAAAATGACGCCATCAATCCCGCAAGTGTTGGTAAAGCCTGAAGAAGAAGATATTAAAGTGTTTCTTCAGTTTCGTTTATACATTTGTCTCACATGTGCAACAGTAATTCTTAATGTTATCCTCTTTGTTTGCAGTTTATTCGATGTGGGCAAAGATCGCTACGAGAAATACAAGAAGAACATTGAAAAGTTCATCGCCCTGCAAGTGGGTATCACGACGTATCACTTCAACCGAGACACCAATGAGTACACGGCCAAAGTCTACAATTTCCACATTTTTCCGCGACACTTCGCCACTGTCGACTCTAGGTTCCTCTGTCAGGCCTCCAGTTGGGCCTTTCTCTCAGAGTTTGATTTCGATTTTAACAAGGTAATTAAAAAAAAGCATGAAGTGTCGTTTGCACAGTCAAAGCTTTAAACTGACTGAATTTAATCATCTAGTGGCTTGAACTCAAAATCAACTAAATCATAAAGAACAAGACTTGATTTGGATTTGATCCAGTTTATAATTGAATTTAGTTTAAACTGACTCTGTGCAATCGGAACTAAGTTTAAATCATTCAAAAGCTTCAATATTGATAAAAATATGATAACATAGATTCTAAAAGGGCTATTTTAACTTCAAAAGGTCTTATTGAGAAAGAAATCGTTGAAAATGTTTAATATGTAACAATATCAAAAATGGGGTTCTTTTGCTAACTTCTTTTACACCTTTGAAACAGTAGAATAGGTCTCATTGATAAAAAAATCGTTGAAAAATTTAAATATTGGTATCAATGTAAAAAAGGCTTTGCAAAGTGATATGCTAACTTCTTCTACACCTTTGAAACAGTACAGTGACAGTGAAAATATAATTACCATAAGTTCTAATGGTATCATTCATACTCATTTGGCAGGGCTAATTGGGCATAGTCCAATCAAAACTCGTGGGATTATAATTATTGTCACTGTCATTGTTGAATCCAGCTCTATTGAGATAGAAACCATTAAATTGTTAAAAAGGTTCGACATCGATAACAATATACTGATAGCTGAACCCCTCTCTTACATTGTAAATAAATGTTTTGAAACAGCTGTATTTCCTGATTCATTCAAAATAGCAAACATTAAACCGATTCTTAAAAAAGGTGATAAAAATAATCCAGGTTACTATAGACCAATAAGCTTAATTAGCAACCTAACCAAAATATTTGAAAAATTATTTAAAAAACGAATAATGAAGTTCATACAAAAAAATAACATTATTAATGAAAACCAATATGGTTTCCAACCTAATAAAAGTACTGAGGATGCGCTAGTGTATTTTGTAAACAATGTAACAGATATGTTAAATTCCAAGAAAAAACCACTTGCAGTCTTCATGGATTTATCTAAGGCTTTCGATACCATACCACATGATAAAATTTGCAACAAATTGGAGAAGTATGGTTTCAGAGGTCATTCATTAAAGTTTATAAGAAGTTACTTGGAAGATAGTTTCCAAATTTTAACAATAAATAACAATAAAAGTATAGAGAAACTGTCATCTTACGGCCTGCCCCAGGGAACTGTTCTCTCACCAATATTTTTCATTCTTTATGTAAATGATTTGCTGAATATTAAGCTAAAGAATGGGAGAATTTCATCTTTTGCTGATGATTCAGTGATTATATTTTCAGAAAATAATTGGAATGATACTTTCATTGTTGCAGAGCAAGATATGAAAATTGTGAAGAACTGGATAGACTCTAATGCTTTGAGTTTAAATGTAGAAAAAACCAATTACATAGCTTTTTCAGCAAATAGAGAGGGTAAACCTAACAATCAATATAAGTTAAAAATCCATTCAAACTGTTCTTCAATAAATCAACCAAACATTAATAGATGTTCCTGCCCTGTTATTAATAGGAAATCAAACCTCAAATATCTTGGTATATGGATCGATGAGTGTCTCAAATGGGACATCCATGTTAACTTCCTATGTAAGAGACTAAAATACCTATCTTATAAATTTTATAAATTGAAAAATGTGCTATCTTTCTCAGAATGCAAACAGGTATATACGGCACTAGTAGAATCCCTAATGCGATATGGTTTAATAGTTTGGGGTGGGACTTTCGATACCCATATTAAAAACATTTTTCTAATACAAAAATTCATCATAAAGACAATTTTAAAGAAACCTAGAACTTATGATAGTAAGATTTTGTTCAGTGAATTTGATGTTAAAACTATACGACAGTTATATCTTAGTTGCATAACAAATTACAGTTTCAAATACGAGCATAATTTCCCTCTAGCCGATGACATAAATTATAATCTTAGACCTAATACAATAAGAAAATATGAAATATATAACACCAACTCAGCTCTTCTTAGAAGGCAACTTTACTACATTAGCAGTAAATTCATAAATATACTAGAAAGTGAATTTCCACTTAATAATTTCCGAAATAATAAACACAGAAAAAGAGCCATAGAGGCATGGCTAAACTTGAATTATTTCCAATCGTTGACTTTTATACAATAATCAACTTCATATTATAAATTATATTTTCGAACACTTCATACGCTAGATTTCAAGTTTATATATTACATCCCTGATTAAGCTGATTTACGACTCACATTGGCGCACAAGGAATCTTCCTTTTGCCGGTGTTTTTGCCTCACCTACTGTACTTATGCATGTGATCATAAATTGAATTTTCATTTTAAAACTATTGTTTGTAATGTAAAGGATATCATTTCGTTATTATATTCAATTAAATAAATGTATGTATCTTGATTTAAGTGCAGTAGCATATACTTATATTTATTTTTTTTTGTAAAGCTTTTTTGTATTTTGTTTTTGGCAAAAAAAAAATAAATTCATTCAATTCATTCATTCATATCTGAAAAAGAGGTACTCAAATCCCAATTACATTCAATCCAATTTACACCTTTGAAACAGTAGAAAAGTCATATCGAGAAAGAACCCATTAAATAGTTAAGAAGGTTTATTATGGATAAAAAAATAATCCCAAAGTAGATATTATGTAGAATCATTTTGTAAGTCTTCTTTTGTATTGTTTTTGATTTGTGAATAAATTATTCGATTTGAAAGAAAAACTTTTGATACAGTAGAGATAGTCTTATCAACTCATGAGTACCCGAGAAGTGAATTCAATTCAATTGAAATATTTTTATTCAACAGCAAATTGAAGCTCAATTCAACATTTGTTTTCATATTTATGTCTTGTGTTTCATCTGTTTATGTGTTTTATGTCGTGTATTTTATGTGTTATAGTGTGTGAGAGATGGCCTACCTTTTCTGAATAGTGAACAAGAGGAGCAACTAAAGGAAGACCTGAAGAGTGACATGCTTCTCATAGTAGAAGACAATCTTTCAATATCAATGGATAACGAAAGGGTATTAAGATATTATTTATTCTCTATTTTTCATCTCTAATCCCAATAAACTTGGAAGTAGATGAAGGGCCGGTTTCCGAGCTCGGGATTTAGCTAAGTGCTAGACTTTAAACAGCTGGAGTCAGTAGTAAATTGGCTTTCCAAAACGAGGCGTAGTTGCAGTCCACGTTTAAATTAAATTTCATAAAACTAGAAAATTGAACACGAAATGAAATAAAAAGAAAATAGTGTAAAGTTCAGCTATTTTGTATTATTTAGGAATGTTTCATTTCGTCAAGGAAAAACGTTTCCAATTATAGAAATGAGAAAATAAAGATTATCATAAGAATTGCGACTACGCCCCGTTTCGGAAAGCTAATTTTCTGACTCCAGCTGTTTAAAGTCTAGAACTTGGCTAGATCCCGAGCTCGGAAACCGGCCCTTAAAAAAAACCAATAGATTATCGCTTTCTTGATGTTGTAGCTCTATTTTCTACTTTCGAATGCTTTCATCAATAAACTTCAAATTTCCAACATAAATTTGTTTGAACCGTTATACACATCAAGTTTGTTGAACAATAAGATTGATTAACACCCTTATCTTTTATAAGGCGAGAAAAGATACGTGCTTAATAGAACCATATTCCATTTATGCTATAGATAGAACCAATAATCACGGAATAAGAAAATAATTATGAAAGTTCAAGTTATATGGAATACTGTAAATCGATTCCAACCGGAGATTTTAATAGAACATGTGGCAGAATATCAGCGGTATTTTGAGCGAGTTCTTTATTCGGGGGTGACTCTAGTGAATGTATATAAATTGAACTGGAATAGTAAATATGTTTTTGTTCTTGTGCATTCAGACTTATGCGCCACGAACACGCGCATTTCACTTTCCATCAGCTGATGCTATTGTTATAATATCAGTATCTTACTGTTTCCGTACAAATACAGAGGTCTCTCCCTGGGGTAACTCGCTGAAGGAAATTAAAAGAATTTATCCTTGGAAAAACAGCTGATAATTTCGTCGTCTGCTGATGATGGAAGTGAGTGAGCGAGTTCATGTGTGTGGGACTGTGTGAAAATTATGACTCAGCTGTTGAACTTTTGTAATCATTCAATCGGGTACTTAGTGCCGGTTGTACAAGAGCAGGTTAAATTTTAATCCTGATTAATTCCAGTCCATCTGAAAAGCTATCTTTTTGAAATGGTCTTCTCGATTTGGATTAAAATTTAACAAGCTTTTGTGAGAGAAATTTTTGCATTCCTCTGGGAATTAATCTCAATCCACTGTGATTAGATAGAACCTTTCTGTATGAACTATAAATATAGGCCTATTATAATTTCTTCTTTCATAATACATTTTATTTATTTATTTATTCGTGGATACAATATTACAAATCATATAAAATAATATGATTGGGTAGGAACAACAGGCTTAGCCCAAAACTATTCCATTCCAAAATTTTGATAATGTTACATGTCCATAAAAATAGGTTATGTTTCTACTGTAAATAGTTCAAGCTCAATTTTCGTCCAAAAATAAATATAAGATGCAAATTTTGAATTTAGAAGAATTAAAACACCAAACGAAAGTAAAATATTACACTTAATTATCACTGCACATTAATTGATTAAGTTATTTTATACAATTTTGAAGCCATAAATACACACAAATTCTCACTAAGAACTTATATGCTTTTGTACTCCAGAGCGGAGCTCGGTGCCCCGATATTAATTAGTTAATGGGCCTCACGAATGTTATATATCATCCGGAATCGACAGTTAAACATGTCCTTTCGATATCCGTACCACGGATTAAAGAAACGTAGATTCTCTTCTCTCTGGCCGTACTAATGAAGTGAAGGAACTAATCAGATATTCAAGTATTTTATTTCTATTAGATTTTATTTGTCTTTCAGTGATTTTAATCAATTTTTGATTGTATTCTATAGACTCTACAGAGGGAACGATCACGTGTTGGAGAGTGGCTGCTTGAAGATAGCAAAGAGCAGGAGACGATGACAATTAGCTACGGTCTGCTCAAAAATGACGAGGCGCTTTTCTACTATTTTCAAAAGGAGATCAGACATAATTACGACAACGTGTGGACCAAAATTCTCGATCAAGATGTGAGTGTTTCTTCAAAATTTTGTGAATCCCACCTCTGATTTTAACTGTTCTCTTCACTTATGTACGAGGGTCATTTTTCAACCTTCGATTGGCCATAAACAAAAGACGAATGTATATAGAAGAATAATTCTACAGATGGAAATTACTGAGATGATTCCCGGGCTGACAAATAATTTTTGAATAGTAGCGCTCATCTAATTTCCATCTAGCTGTTTACCCTGTTGTCAATATTTTGCAGTAGTAGAAGTCTTCGGGGTGAATTACAGCATTTAATTTGGATTTTCGTTTAATAATAATTAGAAGAATAATTATTTCACTTGAAGTAATTACACTCTTATGATTATTCTTCAAAATAATCGCCGTGAATGTTGAGACATTTGTTATACCAGTGTGGACCAGCCTACCAAAACCCTCTTCATCAATTGCTGCCGCCAAATGAGTTGAAGTATGACGTTGTTTTGGAGCTCCTCGACAGTTTGTAAGCTTTGTCCTCAAAATCATGACTTGAGTTTTGGGAGAAGGTATAAGCATAGAGAAACAATAGCATAAGTAGATATCCCATGGTATAGGGCGTTTGTGTCGCAATTTTCAATGCTATCTCAAGCCGATAGTCCACGTAGTTCTTTCCTGTGAAGCTGTGTGACGCTGGTAGTCTCTCATATTGTGCCGTTCATACACTCTCACCCAAACAAATCAGTAAAAGTCGACGGGTTACCTGCTATCCTATAATAGTGGTATTGTCAACATCAACGTCATATTCTTTCAATTATGAAGAAATACCGCAACATCTCCTCCAATGCAATCAAATTAGAAAAGAGAATAGTGAAAAATAAAAAAATATATTCATAGAATAATGCTGGATTTCCACATTAAATCAATCAGTATCAGAGTAGGTGACTGTCAATAGACACGAATAGCAACACCAATCAAATACTGTCTTTATAACATGTTTCTTTTATTGAATTGATTGATACAATAAGTACATCATTCAAATGATAGGAAGAGAAAAAAGGTTACCTTGTGCTATTCCTCTCCCAAATTTAGATAAGGTTACACCATAGAGAAACAAGAGCGAAAGTAGATATCCCATGGTATAGGGCGTTTGTTTCGCAATTTTCAATGTTATCTCAAGCCGATAGTCCACCTAGTTCTTTCCCGTGAAGCTGTGTGACGCTGGTAGTCTCTCATATTGTGCCGTTCATACACTCTCACCCAAACTTATCAGTAAAAGTCGACAATAAACGACAGAAATCGACAAGAATCGTCTTGAGTTAGCAGTAAAAGTTGCGACATAAACGCCCTATACCATGGGATATCTAATTACGCTATTGTTTCTCTATGGTATAAGCTACTAGTGGCCAAGTCAGGTTTGTATGGTGTATGATCAAAATTATCCCATCTTGTATGCTGGAGCCTATTGTGTGGTCGCACCAGCACTGCGAGGCCTAGTTGTCATGGATCATAACAATTACGGAAGTCTTTTAAACTGAAGCCTCTAATTTTTTGACACTAGTCACACACAATTTCATCACTCATTATGTTTCCTGCGTGAACTGGAATAATTCTTCGTTAGCTTTATTCTGAACTATAGCCTCTTGCTTGCACAATGAATAACGCTATGCAACTAGCACTTGGCGAGAGGATCGATTGCGTCAGCCATGTTTTGGGATCCATAACTCGACAACAATTGACGATCTAACCGCACCTATCACAGGGTGTTTGATTGATTGATTGAGTACTTCATTTATGTAGATTACAATATATACTGTCTTATACACTTATATACAATAGCTTACAATACAGCAAAATTATAGATGAATTCACATAATATAGACTAAAAAAATAATTATTGAACTGTATATGATATGAAAAAGCAATTTGTAATATAATAACTATATTGTTATGCATCTACATAAATTGGCGGAGCTTTGGACATATCAATGTCCATTCCTCGGAAAGAATATTAAAAATATCCTCCCCACTAACTCTCTACCAAAGGTGTTTGGTGGGAATAACAAACTATTCAGCTCTGTGAAAAATACCCCCCTTCCGCTTGTCTGTGTCTTATGATATGTGATCGTAGGTTGAAAAAAATGACCCCAGTACAATTCATTCACTGAAAACTTCAGGTTATCGTTAGTGATTTTTTTTTCAAACTCATAAATACATGTACAGAAAATCAAAATAGAGTCTAGCATGACAAAATACGATAATTCAACCAAAATTCAACAATAGATTGTAAGTGAAAAAAGTAAGGGACGTGTCTTATTAGAATTTCTTCAAGGGGCCTCGATACACTTATATAGGGATCAGAGCGGTCTTAGGTACCTACAGGTTGGCAAAAATTATTAAAACAGCTCAATATTTCTCTATCCTGTATATTCTTACAAGACTGTTTTAATCGCTGCACAAAGGATAGCGTGGTGTGCTATGTTTCCAGTCTAAAATTATGTTACCCATGAAATAGATGTTCTCAATCATGTATGATTTATGAGTTTATATGTCTGTTATGTTATTTATTTATCACATTGTGTACAAATAATTAACATGAGGAAAGGGACAACAGACTCATGCCCAAAACTGTCCCATTTACAATTTATACTATACTGTCCAAATCAAAATGTTGGTTATGCCACTTTCACTTTTCAAAAAACCATTTTATTCACGCTCTTCAATACTCATATATACTTATATTGTTGTTATGTAGGTTTGTTATAAGTTTAGGCTATATTGTTGGATTTAGTCTGTGTGTTAGAATTCTATGAGTTTCGTTGTTGGTTATCCATCTTGTTTTCACTATTATTATTACTATCGTATTTCATAAAACTTTTAAGTGAAAAAGCACTCACATTTTTTGATGTGGCGACGTCCGTTTCGTGCTGGTATTGCACAATTTCAAGCCAAACCATGAGTTTATATATGTATTGAGCTTAATATGACAAGTGTCACTGCTAGTTTGTAATAACCTATGACATGTGAAATAAAACCTACTATATTTTGTTGTGTCAATGTTGATTATAATCGTCGTCTGTCTCTCTCTCTCTATTGCACAGATAGAGGTGCGCAAAGTGAGCCGAGAAGAGAGAGAGCGACTGGAGAGAGAGGACAAGAATGGACTGGATGAGTGGATAGTTGATACGATGCTTGGATTCACCAAAGTTTTCAGGCTGCTGGTTGATGCTAAGAAACCTATTGTGGGACACAATCTGATGCTCGATCTGATGATACTTTATAACCAGTTTCACAAGCCTCTACCAAGTAAGTTTATATTATTTTATTGAAAAAAAAGAATTATTGTACCCTTTAAAATGAATAAAATAATAAAACAAGAATACAAATTGTAATGTAACTACTAGTTTCGGTATTTTAAAGGGTACTATAATTCTATTTTATAAATACAAGAAAGTAGCCCTTAATTCATACATTTAAAAAAAAATATTTTTTTCAACTTATATCCTTTATAATATTATAGACTAGCTGGTAACCCGTGCTCCGCAAGGGAATAATTTTTAACTTGACAAAATGAAAACTTGACCTACTGAAATCTTGAAGAGTTTAAAATAGGTCTACAACCAACCATGATAAATTAAGAATCTATATTAAATGCAAAATGTCAAGTTAATCAGTCCAGTAGTTCAGACGTGATGATGCGTCATTCGTCAATTTCCTATCCCTACGGCTTTAATCCGGTTCTCTCCCTTAATATTTTATAGATGAGATAATTTAGTACCTGTGAACCTACTTGGAGTATTTAGTTATAATAATGTGAAATTTTTTCTATGTTTAGTTTTGAAGCATCTAAATTTGAAAATCCACTTTGTGAAAATACTTGAGGACTGAAATTTTTGTGTATTGAAGAACTACAAGACATAACCTGTTTCGGACTATTTGTTATCTAAATTTTGGAGAGGAATAGCACAAGGTTACCTTATTTTTCCTCTCCCTATCATTTTGATAATTTTGGTACTTATAGTATAAATAAATATTGCATAATTTTTTTATTTAATCATTCAGAATTACACAACTTACAGAAAAGTATCACAGGCTTAGACTACGCCCAAAACTTTATTTATTTATTTATTTACAATGCAAATGACACTAATGTAATAACATTGAAAGATAAAATAATAAGATAGTCCTTGTGCTATTTTTCTTCCAAATTTATATGTGAAAAAGTCCGAAATAAGGTTAGAATTTAGAAATAAAAGGTTCCAATTCTAATTTATATAACAGTACAAATGTAGCTAGGTGATGTGACACTTAACATCATCATTTGTCCGTGAGTCGATTATGTGAATAATGTACAGTTTCTCTGATAAACGAGACGAGGTGTGTGCATTTTGATTTGTGAAGTCGGGAGCACAGCTTACAAAGACGTACAAATTCCACTAGCTCTTGTTCATCATCCTTTTCATTCAGAGAATTGTATAGTCTTGTATAATTTTCATACTTATCAATTTATTAACTTATTGAAAAGTCAGTGCGAGAAGATTTAAATGTAATTTTCTCAAAACGGCTTCAATTTCAATATTGAGGTCCACGTTATAATGGCAGTGGAGAAAGATGGTAGAACAGCGTTGCCGATTCTCTGCCTCATCACTGCCTTCTATAGAGGATAGCTGTTACCAGTATTCATGATGTATGAATTTAATTTGCTGGAGAATCCGTTTACTTGCACTGTGAGGCCGAGTTGTCATGAATCACAACGATTCCGTATTTCATTTCAACTGACTTCATTCTTGTTCAAAATAATCTATTATATTCTATTCATCGAGAAAATATATTTTTCTATTATTAAATAATAAATTTCCATAATTGAGATTAAGCAAAATATTCTGTTGATTAATTATATTTCTAGATTGTTAAAAACAATCCGATCTGGTAACGTTTGCGGAGCTAGAAAGGGATAGCGTTATTTGATTTGTAGTATGAAAGACAAGGATAGCAACACCAATGTTAATCAAATACTACCATTATAACGTGGACCTCACGATAATTTCAAATACTACTCCAATTATGATATTTGTTTTCCATACATGCATCTGCACATGTAGGCTATAAATAATATTGTATAATAATACTCATCAATATAGAAAAATACAATTTGAAGATGAAAAAGCAATGAGAGAATACTCGTTTATTGAAAATGTGTAAATTCATCATTATTTTGATTTATATTTCTGGGGCTACTCAATATTCTTTCCCAATGAATGAATTAACTAGTAGTCTATTCTTATAGTCTTCAACTTATACATAAAATAAGCTCAACTTTTGAAATCCGCCCTTTATTTTCAGATAGTTATACAACGTTCAAGAAGAAGATAACTGAATTGTTCCCAATTGTCTACGACACAAAATTCATCAGTTACCGCTTCAAGAAGAATTTGGAATTTTTATATGGAGAGATTGATTGATAATGGCGTAACAACTAAAACTAGTTAATTTTCCAATAAATAAGTGGTTGTGACAATTTCAAGTAGTCTCTTCAAAATTTGAAATCTATGCGCTTGCCTTAATTTATTTCGGCCTAATTCAAGTGTAATTGAAATTCTTGGGCCAAGGTAAGTCTGTAATTGATCAAATCTATGATCTTTTTATTTAAATGTTAATGAGAATAAGTTGCAATGTTGGTTTCAATGAGTTTCAAAGGTTTGGGTTTGAAATTTACTTTCAATCGGTATATTTTTGTTGCAGATGCCTTGACATCGAATGTTTTGAAGCCATTGTATGAATACTTCAAAAACACAAAAATAACGAATCCACTGCTTGCTTATGCCCCTGAAGTTTCAATTGATGCTGCTGACCAGTCACAAATTGATGGTGAGTTTTTTAGATTTTCAATATTTTTTATGTTTTCAAGTATCTTCATTTTAAGCCGATCTCCTGGTGACAAATGATTTTGTCGGAGAAGGCTTAGTTATTGAAATTGTGCTAGACCCTGAGATCTGCGGATTTTTATCTGATCAATAATGTGATCCTAATTCTAGTGGTTTGAGGGTCTTGGAATTAAAAACATAGATATGCGGTTGACTGACTGCTCTTATAATAATGAGAATAATATAGAGAATATTACAAAATACATCTTTACATGGATAATCTAATAATCAATCTGTCTTTAAGAGACCGAATACACATGTCTTTAAGAGACCAAATACTCATGTCTTTAAGAGACCAAATACAATATGTCTTTAAGAGACCAAATTTACGGGGCACATCTGATATTGTAGTGGGGGTATCAAGTACTTATCTAAGATCTGTCGTCCTCGAGTCCGGTGTCCAAAGGGTGATGGGTGAGGATGAAGGGTGATGGCCTCCAGGCATCGGGCTAATGGTGTCAGATCGAAGATCGTCTTTCAGCCCCGCACGGCAAGGTCAGATGTCCGATATCACCGGCCATCTCGGTCGGCGAATTCGTAAGCCCTCGTTTGACAGCAAGGCATATTTACAGCACGATCCTCGAATGAGTATTCAAGAATACACACGCACAATAAAAAACCTGCAACACAAGTCACAACTACTTAGTAATGCTAGAATAAATAACATACTAAATATTGCATTCAATGAATGATTTCTCAAGAAATCATCTAATGAATACAATACATACAATTTTACATTAAATATAAAATTAGAGGAATATTATAGGTTTTAATTGTAGACTTTGAAATCTATAATGAATGGGATTATGAAAAGAAATTACTTGTTAAAAGAATGATGAACAAACAATTACAGAGTTACAGTTGATGTACAACCAGTTAGTATTTCAAACTTTACTCACGATTACAAAAGGTCAGAGATATAAATGACTCTACCAATAAAATAAAGAATAGGAAGATACTCCATTTAGTATCACTTCCTTTTACATTAGTATATTGTCATACATCTCAGATGTAAGACTACAAAATTGAGTTATAAAATATTTGAAAACGAAGAATTGTTAAATCAGGTGTTAAATCAGGGGTTGTTACCTATAATATCAAAATTATCAAAATAAAGACAATACAACAATACTATAAAATATTCATTACTCACCCTTAAATGGGTTTTCGACTGTCACTAATCCATAGCCTACAATAATAATAAAGTGCAGCAGTCAACCGCTCTGAATGGAAATTAACTATGCCATTAATAATTTAATAAAAGGATTAGCGATTTCAAAACTGATGGGATAAATGATTCCCAATAATATAATTTTAGACTCCAGGAGAGAACGAAAAACTGTCTGGAAGAGACATTATTCAATCACGCCAATAAATAATTAAGCTCAGAAAACATGTCTGTACTCTACAGAAGATAAAAGCGGTCTCCTGTTCAGGTCTCCAAGTCGAACGAATCAGGATCAAAAATAGGTATCAGGGCTGGCAATATTATGCATAAGAAAATACCAAATTACAAAGGACGTGGTGGGGACAACAATAATTTCCCTCAATAGAACGAGAAAGGAATACAACTAACAAAGACAGAATACAGGAAAATTCCCTCAGTCAAAGTAGAAGACTCAGCAATAGAATGGACGTTCAACTGATTTTTTATGATGATTTTGCGTTTACAACAATTCTAAGTACTCTAGGAAAACGTTTGAAAACAATAGAGGAAATATCAGAATTTAATTACGTAATGCGCGGAATGACATCATGAAACTACTCCGATACCGTGAGAAAATCACAACGTTAATCCAGCACTCTAATAAAATTGTATCTTGGAAAAGTTATAATTTCGAAAAAATAAATAAATTTTGGCACAATTTAAGTACTATTCAACTTACAAGAGCAGATTAAGGTAGGTAGACCTACAATTATGAAGATCTATTGTATAATTCAACTGTTAATCAATTCAACTATTTATTATTCAACTATTATTATTATTATTCATAAATTCATATATTAAACTTACAAGAGCAGATTAAGCTAGGTAGACCTACAATTATGAAGATCTATTTTATAAATCAACTATTTATTATTCATAAATTCAACTATTCAATTTACAAGAGCAGAAGCTAGATAGATTATTATGAAGATCTATTGTATAATTCAACTATTTATTATTCAACTATTATTATTCATTAATTCAACTATTTAACTTACAAGAGCAGATTAAGCTAGGTAGGCCTACAGTAACTATATAACCACAGTATGGCCTTTGACTGTCACGTGG
Source organism: Nilaparvata lugens (assembly GCF_014356525.2). Lineage (NCBI taxonomy): Eukaryota > Metazoa > Arthropoda > Insecta > Hemiptera > Delphacidae > Nilaparvata > Nilaparvata lugens. Next base: position 37,081,474 of record NC_052513.1, on the reverse strand, counting down.
TACAAATCCGCCATTAACATTCAAAACAAACTTCATAGTCCTATATTATTGCATGGGAAATTCGGAACTTATCACTTATTTTACCTATTGGAAACATATTTTAAACTTCTGATGAGTTTGATATAACATTTACGAAGGGAAATTGATTATACTTCAATATAGACCAATAAAGTTTATATAGTTACTGCAGGTAGACCTACATTTATGAAGACCAACTGTATAAAGTTACTCTATTTAGTAACTGTAGGTAGATCCAAGCTATAATCTAGCAGACTCATATTATTCAAAGAATTAAAAGTTTTGCACTATAGTGAGATTTACTTTTTAGAGACAGTGGAAATGATATGACGGCATAGTTGCCACGTTTATTTTTCCACCGCCTTCTATAGTAGATAACTATTGACCAAGTCATCCCAGTATAATATTGTCCAATGTAATATTAATAGAGTTGATTCTTGTTAATGAAGATCAATATTAGAACTCAAAAATATTATATTAACCTTTATAACATTTATTTTTCCTTGATTTGGTACTAATTTTTCATATTTGAGATTGAATATTGTGGTAGTTCATTATATTCCCCCATAGCCCACAAACTATTTGGCAACGGAGCGGAGTTGGAAAAGGATAGAGCTATCTGCTTTGTCTAATGAGAGACAGAAAAGTAAATCAATGTTTATTAGATGCTGTAAATCATCTCGAAGACTTCTGCTACTTCAAATATTGACAACAGGGTTAACAGCTAGATGGAAATACATAAAAATCTGTTAACTCTGTTGTCAATATTTGCAGTAGCAGAAGTCTTCGGGGTGATTTACAACATTTAATTCGAATTTTCGTTTAATAATTATTCATTGATTAGCATTTGAACAAATGCAATTTCTAATTTATTTCCATCTGTAAATAAAATCGAGTTGATTGATTTTTTCGTTCTATTTTCAGCAAAACTAAAGTCATCCTACCACATGGCGGGGTGGGACTCCTATGTGACTGGCTACTGTTTCATTATGATGGGTCATTATTTTGCTACATTGAAATATGGAGCGTAAGTTCTCTATAATAATATCATCTACAATATAATAATCAATTGATCTACAATTCCACATAGTTGAACAAGATAAACATTGAGAAGTACCAATTTTAACATATATTTCCATTTTTCACAATATATTCCAACTTTGAAGTAATTTTCAAGTGAATTACAAAATAAACAACGTTAAATAAATACTATCACTTAGTAAAAAAAAGATTGTATGCTTCATATAGATTTGAAAACTACTTTATTAATCGGGATGATTTTTTGGGAGTACGTTGGTGCTGGTGGTTTTTAAGGATATTTTGAATTTTAAGTGTGTTTTATAAGGGTTTGTAGTTGTAATCAAAGCAAAGCAAGATCTTACCCAAGATCTTCTAATCCTATACGTTTCTATCTTATAATCTTATACACAATATTGTATGAGATCTATGTGGGAACCATAGGCTCAAGAAATAAAACTATCTTGTTCAGTATAGAATTTCCACATTTACTACTTTACTCAATCTTATTGATCAATAGTTTGATGCGGATAACATTAGAATATAATATTAATAATTGTATTGTTATCATAATTTTCAGAGAGGGTATAAAGCGGCCACTAAGCAGCACCGAACATATCAGTGGAGTCTCGGAGTGGAGGTGTAAAGTCAATGTTATCAGAGCTTCCATCAATCACATTGTAAGTCAATCAAAATCATTCTTTTTCAATCAATTAACAGTTCATAGCGAATCTATAACAGTGGCGTAACGTGTCGCAGGGTTTTGTAGTAATAGAGACCATCCCGGATTATAATTGAGATTGGTATCACTGCTTCAGTCCACACTAATACAGATTTCGTTTTTCTAAACTAGTTTGTTACTTTGTTTTAATTCCCTGGTTCACATTCATGCTGACTTCGTATTCTCCAATCTAGTCTGCAACTGTAAGTTGAATACTTTAACAGTAACATACTATATTAAAGAGAACGAAACCAGAATTGATGTGAACCAGGGAAATATATATTGCGGCATCCACATGTTGGCCCAGTCGCTGGCCCTGTGAACAGTGCCCAAAGAAGGCCAGCGTTGGCAAACCACCCATCCACACACTGGCGCTGGTCGACATTGGCCTTCATTGGGCCAACGTGTGGATGCGGCTTCAGATATGTTTCCCTGGTTAACATTAATTCAGGTTTCGTTTTCTTCAATCTAGTTTATTACTGTTAGTTAACCATGAGCATGTATAGTGTAACTATGAATCTAGAGAGCTACAGATGGCTAAGAGTTAGCACATTTTCAATGTACTTTCCAGGAGTCACATTAATGCCTTTTTTGTTTTCTTCATCTAGTCTATCACAATAAGCATATATCTACAATCTGTTTCTATGGTTCACATTAATGCTGATTTCCTTTTCTTTAATTTAGTTTGTTACTACTAGTTAGCTAATTTTCAATATACTTTCCATTGTTCACATTAATGTCGATTTCGTTTTCCTCATTCAGTCTGTGACTATAAGCTTATCTAGGCTACTATCTGTTTTTATGTTTCACATTAATGTCGATTTTCCCCCCCATTTAGTCTGTGATTGTAAGCTCATCAATAATCTGTTTCTATGGTTCACACTAAATCCGATTACGTTTTCTTCAATCTAGTTTGTTACTATAAGCTTATTATCTATGTGTTTCCGTGGTACACATTAATGCCGATTTCATTTTTCCTATTTATTTTGTGATTGTAAGTTTATCTAAATCTGTTTCTATGGTTCATACTAAATATCGGGGCACCGAGCTTCGCTCGTTATTTTTATTTATTAATAAACAGAACACAATTCTCTAAAATTATCGTGTTCATATTTTACAACTGGGTATACGTGAGCTTATGAATTTCGGTAATTCGTTATTTTGATTTTCCACAGAATCATTCGCTCACTTTCTACTATCCACAGACGACGAAAGTCTCAGCTGTTTCAGCCAAGGATGAATTATCCTTTCAATGACGTTCAGCTAGTTTTCCCAAGGATGAGACCTAGTGCAATCGAATTTTTATATCATTTCAATTCAATTCAATTCAATTCAATTTATTTCACCAAAACACAAAAACTTTACAAAGATGTGACAATCAGAAAAAAAACAATAATTATTATTCTAAATATCTATATCATCTAACTGTAAAATACGGCTGGAGGTGAAGAACTACTGGCATAAGTGAAACACTTGTTCGCCAGTAGGAGTAGAGACTTGACTGTTTCTAAATCTTAAGCTAATAATTTAAAATGGAATCTTTTTATTCAAACAATGGTAAGTATATTTAAAATAAATGCTATTAATTGTGAATTAATCTAGACAAGAATGAATAGTTTTAAAAGCTGAAAAAATTTTTAAACTCATAAAATATTAAGATGGAAATAATAGTTGTGAAGTATCCAGTTTTTAATATTTATTGGTACAAACTTAATAGGTACACCGATGAGCTCGTTCGGGATGCAGTTTACAATCTTTGGAGCGATGTATACCAGCTGCTTACGAATAACCGTTAAATTCGAATCATAAGTAACATATCTATGTAGATTGTATCTTGTTCTATGAGTTACATTGATTCTTGAAAATGAGCTTCTATGTTTATTGAAATATTTAAATATGCTAAGCACATAGAGTTGACGGATTGACATGACTCTCAATTCACTGAATGCAATTTTTGAGGGGAACAATATGGGTTTATTTAATATGGTTTTTATGATCATTTTCTGTATAATGAATAGTGGTAACAAAAGAGTGTCATAAGTACCACCCCAAACCGCCAAGCCATAATTTAATAGAGATTGTACAATTGCAAAATAAAGCATTCTCGACTTTGATAAATCAAGTATTGACCTCAACTTATAAAAATTATAGGAGACAAACCTTCATTTACAAAATGTTACTTTGAATGCAAACACTTCTTAGATGAACTACAAAGATAAAGTGGAATAGTATTTACTATTGGTATCGGGACTATACAGGGCCGTCGACAGGGGGGGGGGGGCTGAGGGGGCAAATGCACAGGGGCCCGGGCATCAAGGGGCGCAACCCTCCACCTCCCAATCACTCCCCTACCCCTTTGGGGTCCCGAGTCCGAGGTGGTATACTGCACAGGGGCCCATAAATTCTCTCGACAGCCCTGACAACATAGATGATAAAAAATCACAGAAGGTGAATAAATTCTCTCGACGGCCCTGACAACATAGATTATACAAATTCACAGAAGGTGATTAAGTAGCCTACTAAAGTGTATGAAAACATCAAAAATCTTATGTTGCCTGCTGCAAATGGACGCATCGTTGAAAGATTCTTATTTCTTTTTACTTATTGGACGAATCCGTTCAACAACATTCTAATGAAAAATGCAACCAGAAGATCTTGCAGTTCGGTGAAAAAAATCACACAATCCCTGGCCTGTAAAATATAAAATATACAGATGAGAAATTAACTTTACAGTACAGTAAAACTTCTATAATTCGTTATTCTCTATAATTTGTTGTGGAAGCTCAGTCATTTAGCTCGTAGTAGAGCAAAGTATTTCGGTCGCCTGGATCATTCATAGAAAAATCGAGCACTGTGTTATCTATAGAAATATATTATCTAGGTTATCTATTTTACCGTAATTGAAAAATAAATTGCAGATAGGCCTACCTATGTACGGCTACTTACCATCCAGTATGCGAAAACCATGAAGACCCAGAAAATTTTGACAGAAGTCTCCACACCAATCATCCACATGATGATCCCAATCATTTGAAAGGTGAAGATCTTTCCAGGTCCCTGTGAGTAATGCACTTGATTTGATACAGTGTCTGAATAAAGAAATTAGTGATTTAAATTCATAACCTACATTTTATAAAGTAGATCCGCTATCCAACTATTAGTTTAAGGTTTGTTGTAAATAATTCACTCTATCTGAGAACTGTACATAATATCAATACTTAGTCGAATTATCCAACATTAATAATGCGTTATCAAATCAGTAGAATCATCAAATAGTCTGTTCATGATTCTATGATGTAGAGATGTAGAGATAGATTTCAAATGAATAAATTCAAACAATAGCAAAAATTATAAAAACTTTACACATCCATGTGAAAAATTTTGAGAACGGAGGAATTTTGTTTTGTTAACAGTAGACTAAGCTATGAATGTGACCTGGAGTTGAGTTTTGGACGTTGAGCAGAGCAGACGTGCTATCTTATCGCTCTGAACGGCCTCTCGTTTAACACAGCCTCGACTGTTTCGAAGTGTAGTTACTAAAGTGTTTAAGATTGTTTTTCCAATGTATTTCTGAACTAATAATTTATTCCCAAGTTATAAGTGGAGTTGTATTTATGCAGTATTTCTGAACTAATAATCTAATCCTGTGTTACAAGTGCAGTTGTTTCTTCTGTGGATAATCTATTAAATGTCTAAAGGTATAGACTCGTACTTCTCGCCATCCAATTCGTTTAAAAAACGTGAACGTTCAAAAGTGTCTCCAGAAGTTAATTATAGGCCGGGTAAAAAGCGTCTAGAACTTGTGACAAGTGAAATGGATGAGCAAAAGTTTAAAGTGTTATTGGATGGTTTGGAAACTAGAATTATGGAAAATTTTAATAGTAAAATGTCCAAACTAGCTTCTAAAGACGATATAGCTGCTCTTAATTTGTCAGTGGAAAGGTTATCTGGTGAAAACTTGGAACAAAAACGAGACTTACAATGTATTAAAAATGTGAATAACGCTTTAACAAAAAGGCTCATAGATTTGGAGGATAGGAGTAGAAGAAATAATCTCATTTTCAAGGGACTGCATTTTGAAACAAATGAAACAAATTTCGTGGCAGTGGTGAGACGATTCTGTTTGGACTATCTACGATGTAATGATAACGTGTTTGTTAATCGTGCACATATATTAGGGAAGCCGAAAAAGAACAGTTTAATTATAGCCCATTTCCCCTGTGACGATGACATTAACTTCATACTATCAAATTCAAAAAAGCTGAAAGGAACAAACTTTTTCGTATTCAAAGACTATTCGTATGAGACTCGGAAAGGAAGAGGAAAGCTACTAGCCTTGCGGAAAGCTATTGTAAACAAAAAACCGGAGGCGAAGGTGCGGGTCGTCCACAATCGTCTACTTATCGGGGAGATGTCATTCACATGGGATATGGTGAACGACTGGCTGCAGTTCGGTGACCATAAGGGAGAAGACAAACTCAAGGAAGTACTAGGGGCTGGCACAGAAGAAATTCTAAAATCTTTCATGGATGGGAAAGGAAAATACAAACAAGGAATGGATACTGAATGAGGTGGGGCCGTCAGTCGCATAGGTAGGCCTATTCTAAATAAATGGGAGTCTGATTTTTTAGTTTATAATGTATGTGGCATAAAAGGTAAAGATTATTTTCAATTTTTTGGTTTTCTAAAGAAATTTAATTGTTTCATTTTGTTAGAGACACACGTAGAGGAAGGGCAAGAAACGGAGTATAACTTTTATTTACAGGAATATACATTGGTCTGGGATTATGCTGTGAGGAGTAGTCGTTTTGGTCGAGCAAGAGGGGGAATAGTAATGGGATATAAAACGTCATTTTCACCACATTTTTCTTTCAATGATTGTCATGGTAGAACGCACATTGTAATTGAGATAAATAATGAAAGAATACGTATTTTGCCAATTTATCTAAATGGTGGCTCGGATGGGGAGTGGCAAAAGGATTTTGATGCACTGTGGGATTTTCTCTCAACCTCTGATTCTATGTCGAGTAATATATTAGTCGGGGATTGGAATGCTAGAGTAGGTTCCTCACAGAACATTCCAATCGAAGTCACTGTTGATAATAATGACTTGTCACGTATCAGAATATCGAAAGACGTTGTAACTAATTCAAGAGGAGAAAAAATCTTAAATCTCTGTGAAGTATTTAATTATATAATACTAAATGGTAGAATTAAAGGAGATAGAAACGGAGAATTTACTTTTTTAAATCAACGAGGTGCGTCTGTTATCGATTATTGTTGTATTTCATTAGATAATATTGCTTGTATAAATAGTTTTTCTGTTCTTCAAGAGCATTTCTCAGACCATTTTCCAATATGTTTTAGTTTGTATTTTGTAAAGGATGGAGTGAATGATGGAATGAATGTTATTGATGATAAAGTAGTATTACCGCTTTTACCCAAGCTAAGTTTTAGTGAATTAGATGAAGTAAATTATACCCGTAAATTGTTAGAGAAATGTAGAGATGTTGAAATATCGGATGATCCGGAGGTGGCAACTAATTATCTGAAAGATTTGATATATTCATCTGCCAGTAACAGGCAGCTCACATGTAATCGGAATAAAAAGGCTATTAAACAGCAGGCATGGTTCGACCGAGACTGTGAAAGAGCTAGAAGTAAAATGTTTAGCTTACTAAAATTATTTAGAAAATTTAATAATAGCTCAATTAAAAATGATTATTTGAACTCAACAAGGGAGTATAAAAGACTGTGTAAAGAGAAGAAGAAGTCCTATTACGTGAATATTAATGATAAATTACGTGAAGTGAACAATTCTAAAGATTTCTGGAAGCTTGTAGGGAGCTTGAAGAGAAGCCGTATTAATCAAATTGTCTCTATAAAACCAGAAGAGTGGGTCGAATATTTTTCAGAATTATTTACACCTGTTAGTTTAAGTGAGCCAATCTCATATGCGCCGCCCAGTGTTGAAATAGCATCTCTAGACAAGGAGTTGGATATGAGTGAATTGAATGCCGTTCTTGCGAAAATGAAGTGTAATAAAGCGCCCGGTAAAGATAGAATTACAGCAGAATTCTATAAAAAAGCTCCCGAGATCTTTAAAACACTGTTACTAAAAGCACTTAATGATATTTACTCATGTGGCTATGTTCCGGAATCTTTTAAAAAATCTATTATTTTCCCTCTCCATAAAAAAGGTGATCCTTCCTGTGTCTCAAATTTCAGGGGAATTACATGTATGGATATAATGACAAAGATTTTCATGGGAATAATGTGCAATAGATTAGTCAAGTGGGAGCAGGAAAGGGGTATTATAAGAGAAAATCAAGCAGGCTTCCGTCCCGGGTATTCTACTGTGGATAATATTTTTGTTCTCCATAGTGTCGTCAATTACTACTTACAAGTAAAAAAAAGAAAATTATATGCTTTCTTTATCGATTTCAAAGGAGCTTTCGATAATATAGATAGAAATGCGCTTTTCTACAGGCTCTATGAAATAGGTTTATCGAGCAAATTTATAGGAATTTTAAAACAAATGTATAGCGATGATAAGTGTGAGGTATGGTGCAACGGTTATGGAGGTCTGTCGACTGAGTTTTCAGTAAATAGCGGCGTGAAACAAGGTTGCTTGGCCTCTCCGATGCTATTTTCCTTGTTTATACATGACCTGTGTGAGCATATTGGGGGAGGTGTGTCGGTTGGAAACTTAGACATAAATGGACTTATGTATGCAGACGATGTAGTGATTCTAGCAGATACCCCGATTTCACTGCAACAAATGATAAATAGACTTCGAGCTTTTTGCACTCAATGGAACCTGATTGTAAACATGAATAAATCTAAAGTTGTTGTTTTTAGAAAAGGGGGAAAGTTGAGGAAAAGTGAAAAATGGTTTTACGGAGAAGAGGAGGTGGAGGTTGTAAGTGAGTACAAATACTTGGGAGTTATTTTCGCTTCATCCTTGTCAATGAAAAAACACTTTGAGGATAGGGTAGCGACAGCAATGTTTGGTATAAACAGTGTTTGGAGGAGCTTGATTCTCAATGACTCAGCGCCGCTCTCTATCAAATGGCAGGTCTTCAATGCAGCTTCCAGATCCACCGTAACTTACGCAGCTCAAGTGTGGGGCTATATTGAGAGTGATCGAGTGGAGAAATTTCAAAAAAATTTTATAAAGCGATTATTCGGTCTTCCAAAAAATACTCCTGATTATGTTATCTATTTAGAATGTGAGGTTGAGCTGATGTGGATTCATACTTTTAGGCTTCACTTAGGTTACTTGATTAGAGTGTTTAGTCTGCCGGCAGAGAGATTTCCATACAAAATTGCTCATGAATTTATTGTCAAGAAGTGCGGATGGTACAAAGTATGGATTGACCTCTGTCAGCGTTATGGTATAGAATGGAGTGACAGTGTTGCCCACATGGATAGATGGGAGAGTTCTATCAACGAATTGCTGCAGAGAGTGAGTCAGAACATGTATGCGACGTGGAGAGAGCGTGCTGAACGGTCAGAGTATCATAGACTATACGCCTCTTTGCTGTTAGACTTGCAGAATCGAGCCTATCTGAATGATAACTTCAAGAGAAGTTTTATAAATATTATTTTTAGGGCCAGAGCATGTATGTTACCACTCAACTTCAGGCCAGGGAGAGAAGAGAGTAGGTTTGAGTGCAGCTTATGTAACAGTAGGGAGTTGGAAGATGTAGTTCACTTCATGGGCAGGTGCAAGATATTGCGAGGAATAAGAAAGGCATGGTTTGGCAGCTCACAAGTTAATGAAAGCACAATAATAGATTATTTAAATGGAAGAGATTGGAACAGACTCATCGGCTTTCTTAGGGATGCTCTACGTTATAGGGGTTGGTTAGTCGCCGAATTCAATGTTTGAAATTATACATAAAACAGTATGATGTTTATATAGACTTGTGGATGTATGTATGTATGTATATGGACTATTGTATGATATATAGTATATTGTACAGTTTGATATACTTACAAATAAGGGTTCGTTCCTCCACCTCTTCTCTCTAACTCAGTCATTATTTTTTTTTTCTTTTTTTCTAATTTATTTTTTGTTTATTTATTAATTAATTTATTCATTATACTACTTCAGGAATGAATGGATGAATGAATGAGTTGAGAGTCCAGTTGTTTTTGTTCTAGTAATAGTGAGCTTAGTTTGGGTGAAACTGTTTTTCACTAAACTGATAGATAAGATTAATCTACTTATTCACGGTTTGGGTATTATCACGGTAGCCTGATCAAACTGAAGTTATCAATTATTGTAGGAAGCTTTAGAACAGAAAGATAAAAGTGGGCTGCTGCAATTATTACTATCAACTCGACTGACGGCCTCGGCCATGTCTATGATGATTGTTTTTCAAATTATTAAGATTCTTTCGAACAAAGTCAACATACTATTTTTTTTTTTTTTTTTTTTTTCACATTCTTTGTACATGTTTTTTGCGTTGTTTATATTATAAATAAAATCATCTTTCTATTCTATTCTATTCTATTCTATTCTATGAATGTGACCTAAAATTCATCAAAATCTTTAAATTAAATAATTATTATACACTTTTAAAATGTTTTAATTAAGAATCTACATGCAATATTTCAAGTTAAACAGTCCAGTAGTTCAGACGTGATGATGCGTCATTCGTGAATTTCCTATCCCGTACGTGTATAAGCCAGTTCTTTTCTTCATTATATTATAGATAGCTTTTTCTTAAAATTGAAACTGATGTATTCTCACTATTACCATTTAAATACTTTCCATTATTGGTACATGTAGTATGCTATTTAGGCTTGCATGAGTGATCAGACTTTCATTGATCTCTTCTTATATAACTTGTCAATGATGAAGTTATAACAAATACTTATTATTTTGATTACTATACATACTAGTAAAAATAATTATTCAATTCATATGATTCTGTTATTATTACGATATCATTGTTTTGAAGGATATTGTCATTATTCAATTTAAAAAATAATTATGTATTCATGGTTGTTGCAATTTCCATTTTTTACTCTGGGTGTTGCCCACAATCATGAGCTCTAGGGGCTTGTGCGTGGGTAATAAGGCGGATGATAATGAGAGATGGATGGACCTACAGTTTTAGGTGGGTTCCGAACCACCGGGAAGCGAAATTATTATCATTCAGAGGCTGTGAGCATTGAATTATCAGTTTTGATGAAACCTTTTTGAAATTGTTGTAAATTCGAATGTATGCACCTCTTTGTATAGACCAGTTTGTATTAACTGGTCTTTGTTCAAGTAAGTTTAAGGTCTATGTTCTATTGTCTATGTTCACTGGTCTATGTTCTAACTATGTTCAAGACAATGAATATTTTCAATCTTTATTCATTTATTCTTTGGTGTATTGATAAGCGATGTATATTCTCAGAGCCTTACAAATAATTTATTTGTGGATATAATTACAAATCATATGGATATGACTGGGAAAAGAACTACAGGCTTGACTCGAAACTATTCTATTCAAAAAATTTTATCTAGCAGAGCTATATGTAGCTCTGCAAGATGTTTGGAATAAAGTTCACTGTTCAGTTCCCAGCCAGATGCCGAAGAAGAAGGTAGTTCTTGCAGCAGACACTGCTTTCGCCGCAGCTACTGTGATATTTTCAGCACAGAGAAGAGAAAGAAGATATTGGATAAGACCCTCCCTTCAGGCTAGAAAACTATACAATGGCAGTGACCTTTTGAAAGACCTAAATGAGGATGATAGAGACGATTTGACTTATGAAATTCGTTGTGATGGTAGTTTCAAGAACTTTCTTCTAACTATCGTCTTTATTCCAGTCAAATTCACTCTCCATTTTTGCACAATAATATAATTATAAATCAGAAAGAAATGCTTGTAATGCGCAGTAGCCTACTAGCACTCTGACAACAAATGAGCACAGTATATAGGTGATAAGGTGTAAATCCAGGAGGCACTAAACAGCTGCAAACAGCAGTAAACAGTTGCGGCAGCCTTCCTTGAAGGACAGAGCAGCTACATCTAGCTCTGCTATAAACAAAAATTTACATATAGCAGAGCTAGATGTAGCAGAGCTATATGTAGCAGAGCTATATGTAGCAGAACTATATGTAGCAGAGCTATATGCAGCAGAGCTATATGTAGCAGAGCAACATGTAGCTCTGATTCTCTTTGATGTTTACCGAAAACTTTGGATAGCTCAATTTCTGCTATATAGCTGAGAAAATGGGCTTAAAACTGCTATATAGCAAATTTCCAGTGTCACTTTTTGAAAACCCTTTTTTGGGCTATATAGCTCTGCTTCATAGTGTAAACCTAGTTTAAGACTATTTCTATTCTATTCTATTGTTATTCTTAAGGAACGCTGACAAATGGATATCACCATAATTTTTTAGTATACCAATAAATTTGCTGTGATTTTTAAAAATATTTATAATTTTTTTTTATTCCAGGAGTGGCTTACTCTTGTCAACTGGATTCTGCTTCGCTACAGTCATTCATCACATTGTGAGAAAGTAGATTTCATTGATGATTTCTCAAGGACTTTTCAAGGATGTTTCTGTGCTGACTATAAGAGAGTGATGTCAATCACTCGAAGTGATGATGACATAGATATTTATATTGATTGAAACGGCAGTAGTTGTGACATTTTCAAGTCGTTTTATTCAATTGGAATAAGCTCTCAAGTTTTGTGAAATTGATTTTGGATGATTGAGTCAAGAGTGTATAATAATTATTGAATAAATTTAGCAATATCCAGTTATGGAACTTACGTTTTTGTTGTATACTCTGTGATAATTAGAAAAATAGTTCTCATGTTTTGTTTCTATTTGATAAATGTTTTATACATTAAAAAATGTCAATGAATGTTACATTTAACATTAGTTAATTGTAAATTTTACCACTAATGAGATAAAAATTGATATTTTTGAAAGTGAGTCAGTCTATTTATTCCAATTGTAAGTCATGTCCTGGAAATATTATTAGAGCACTACAGGTTTCAAATGAAAATATTTGTTATTGCGGACGATGCCCACATGAGCTTTTAGCTTGTTCTTGGGTAATGAAAAATGCTTGGATGATTTGATGAGATGATTAAACGTCCATGCCTGCCGGCGGGATTGGAACCCACGACCAAGTAGCGCTAGCAGACTGAAGGTTGCAACGCCTTAGTCGTCTCGGCTTTAATTTTTGACCATTTTTGCAAAAATCCATGATGATCCAACATCGTACGACTAACCATCGTGTGTTTTGAAACAGTAAAAAAGTATCTCAGATTTGGCTGAAATTCGCACCATAGATGAAGCTTTACCTGAGAAATGTCGGAGCCAAATTTGGCACCCCCAGCTACTATACAGGGTGAGTTATGCAGCTTCAAACATAGAATTTGCAATTTTTTAACGGCCATATCTAATGAACGGCAAGGAATTCTGCAAATCGGATTCCAGATTCGTGTTCCTCGCATCAAAGAGCATAAGGTCCCAAAGTTTGAGCGATTTTTATTTTTCACAAAAAAATGAGAAAAATCATGGACAACCATCAACGTACATAACAATCATCGTGCGTTTTGAAACAGTAAAAAAAGTATCTCAGATTTGGCTGAAATTCGCACCATAGATGAAGCTTTACCTGAGAAATGTCGGAACCAAATTTGGCACCCCCATACAGGGTGAGTTATGCAGCTTCAAACATAAAATTTGCAAATTTTCAAAAGGCCATATATCTAATAAACGGTAAGGAATTTTGCAAATCGGATTCCAGATTCGTGTTCCTCGCATGAAAGAGCATAATCGAAAGTCCATGCCTGCCGGGGGGATTCGAACCCAAGACCAAGTAGCGCTAGCAGACTGAAGGGTGCAACGCCTTAGTCGTCCAACGCCTTTTGGAAATTGATATAAGGAAACTATCATCTCAGTCTAATTCAATATTGTGTTCGTAATTAATAATTAATCAATATTGTATCGTAAATGTGGGAAGATGGTGACAAAAACACAATTTTAATAATAAATCTTTATTTCTCAATGATTTTAAAACGTCATACTTACTCTCAGAGTAGAGAAATGGCCATAAGTAATTTATAGAATTAAGTTATTGCTTTCAATATTCTAATTGGACATAATTAAATAAATAATTGTGCAATTTTGGTTAAGCGGACTGTCTGCGTTGTTACAATGATAACTCACGGATCACATACATTTCTAATAAAATCCTAATAGAAAAATATCTGGAATGTAAAACCTACAGCTACAATACAAATAACAATAATTCAATATTTCTTTGGCACACAAACATCAGTCAAAATTTAAATAAAGACAAAATTTAACAGTAACAACTAGTGCTTTGATCATAGAATTTTTCCAACTAGAAAACAAATATATTGGTAGTAAATAGATTGCCTATATAAATGTCCAATGTGGAAGTTGAACTAATAAAATTGTAAATATACACAATAAGGGCCGGTTTCCGAGCTCGGGATTCAGCAAAGTTCTAGACTTTAAACAGCTGGAGTCAGAAAATTAGTCTCCCAAAACGGGGCGTAGTCGCAGTTTTTATAACAGTAGTTGCAGCTTTTATTTTCTCATTTCTATAATATTGGAAACGTTTTTCCTTGACGAAATAAAACATTTATAAATAATTCAAAATAGCTGAAACTTTACACTATTCTCTCATTATTTTATTTTGTATTTAATTTTATAGTTTTTGGAAATTTAATTCAAACGTGACTATGACAATGACTACGACTACGCCCCGTTTCGGAAAGCCAATTTTCTGACTCCAGCTGTTTAAAGTCTAGAACTTAACCAAATCCCGAGCTCGGAAACCGGCCCTAAAAGTCTTAGCCCCGGTTGCACAAAAGCCTGTTAAATTTCAATCATAATTAAATACCACGAGAACCAATAAGAGAAGACTTCTTTTCTTCTCTGTTTGGTTCTGGTGGCATTTAACCATGATTAAAACTTAACAGGCTTTTGAGCATCCGGGCCTTACACATTAGCACAGTTTCAAACGCTTTTCCTACTACCTTTATAATTATTACAGCCTAGATGTTACATTTGACATTAAAAATTATGGAAATCGAATGTGCAGAGATGTACTACATAATATAGTACTCGGTACCACGGTATATAGAAGAAGACGGTAGGTGTTACGCGCATTTTTGTGATAAATTTCCGGTGTAGCTGACGTAATTTTATATCCAATCATCTGTTTTTGACAAATAAGTTTCATAAATTTCCAATAGGCGTTAAAAACTTCAATTGGTGGCGATGACGCAATCTGGCTGGCTGGCTACTGCCAATACCTACTATTACCATAGAGAAACGATAGCATAAGCAGATATCCCATGGTATAGGGCGTTTATGTCGCAACTTTTACTGTTATCCCAAGCCGATAGTTCATGTAGTTCTTTCCTATGCAGCTGTGTGACGCTGGTAGTCTCTCAAATTGTGCCGTTCATACATTCTCACCCCAACAAAACAGTAAAAATTGACAATAATCGACAGAAATCAGCTTGAGATAACAGAAAAAGTTGCTCATAAATTCCCTATACCATGGGATATCTACTTACGCTATTGTTTCTCTATGCTATTACTAAGTAATAGTAGGTATTGCTACTGCGCACACATTTCATGACCCCTACCGTTTTCATCTAAACACCGTGCTCTGTACAACAAATTCATATAATTCCACATGGAAAGTCACTGGTTGTTAGATACCGTAGTTAAGACTGTAATGACTACTCTTATGTGCTATTCTGAATGTGTTTTTAAATAAGTAATTCTTACTTTAAAATTACTTCTGATAACTAAGCAAGTAGTAGAAATTTGATCAAGTATTAAGTTCATTCCAACAATAATATTAATCATTAAATATATATTTAATTAGAACCAAGTCAACAGTATGACAAATATATTATTGAAATAATATACAAATATCGATAAAATTTCTTAAAATAAAAATAAAGCTACCTTATTATTTCAATAGGGCTTGGTAACGATTGACCAGAATAAAATAATAGTTATAGTATTTAATAAAGTAAATAATAAGATTTATATGAGTTGTAAAGTCGGTGCGGGTTTCTAAACTCTATCCGAAGTCTAATAAATTAATAATAATCTCGAATCTTTTTCAAAGTAAAACATTAGTTTTAGTCATGGAATACGTTTTATCATTAGTTTTAGTCATCGAATACGTCATGAAATAGCGGAGTTGAAAATGTCAAATTTTAAAATTCAGGACAACAAGGAAAATAAAGTCAAGTTGATGAGAGCATAATATTATAGAGAAAAAATAGCGTAAGTAGATATCCTATGGTATAGAGCGTTTATTTCGCAACTGTTACTGTTATCTCAAGCCGATAGTCCACGTAGTTCTTTCCCAAGAAGCTGTGTCACGCTCGTAGTCTCTCATACTGTGCCGTTCATACACTCTCACCCCAACAAAACAGTAAAAATCGACAGTAATCGGCTTCAGATAACAGTAAACGTTGCGACATAAACGCCCTATACCATGGGATATCTACTTACGCTATTGTTTCTCTATGATAATATACAGTATTGAGATTCACTTCAAACTGTCAGAATTGGTATAACTTATATGATTGCTGGCTGTTGGATAGCTCCAACAAAATCACAGCTTCAACAAATTAGAAAATTATTTGTTTCATTAGTTAAAAACATTGATTCTCTTTCACATGATAATATTATTATGTAATAAATACTAAAATCTTGAATCACAATACTACAAAACGTTCACATAACTAGAAAACAATATTTAGAACCCCAAAAAGATGTCTATAATCATATAAAATATTCAGATTTCAAGAGATTCTGATAAAGATAACCCAATTTCAACATACACTTTCATATTATCATCAACCCATCAACCATCTCATTGATAGTGGGTCTCACTTCAAAGTGTTAGCATTTTTTATAAATTTGAAACACCATTGCTTCCCATCCAGTCCATGCTAATTGAAGCAAACCTCACTATCCTCTTGGTAAACTTGAAATACGTCAAATAAGTTGTTCAGAATAAATTTATTTTGAATTTATAATACCGGAACCGGTTAATTAATAAACCTAATCCCTGAAGTGAAGATGATGATGGATTTATAATATTAATGTGAAAATAGTACAGAGTTAGGCTGTTATTAAGTGAATATGAATGCCATAGTTTATAGATACTGAAAATGCTGTAAAGAGTCCTGAGTGGTAATGAAAATTATTTTAGTGAGATTCACTTTAAACTGTCATCAGAACTTATTGATAACATCAATGCACACCATTAAATCGATGCTGACAGTCTGAAGTAAATCTCTCTAAAGTGTATTATTTGTAGTATTATACTTGATTATTATTAAATAGAAAGAAAAAGAAAAATTTCAGTACCCTTTTTGAATTATTTTAATCACAACATCTTGTGATTAAGTAATTCAAAAAGGGTACTGAGATTTTTATTTTCTTTCTATTTATATTACAAGTAGCCCTATACAGAAAAGAGATAAATTGATTATTATTTATTCGAAATTCAAGTTGATAGTTTTTAAAAATTGAACTATTTCTGAGAATGACCAAATGACTGGAAGGCTATGGATTTTTGCTGCTATTAGAAAACACTGCCTATGGATTATTTGGCAAAATTCGATAACTATTTCCGAAAACTTGAATGATTATAGATTTTAATTTCGCTTGATTAATTAAAAATTATAATAAAGACAAAAAATGCTGCAATAGCGGAAGGCGATGGATTATTTGCCAAGAGAGGACAAAAACTATCTTTCGAAAAGTTTGATAGATTAATTAGAATCGTCTAATCTAAAATTAGATTGGATCTGACAGCAGATAAAATTATCGCTTAGTTTACCTGGAGAATGAATTATGCTGCCTTAACAGATGTCTCATCCAAGTTCATTTATGATTGTAGTCCTTCTGATCTGGATGAGATCCTTATTCTGAAAATAAAAAGTGTGTTACAAATCGATATAGAATATATATTATATTAAAGAGCCAATAATTATTTTGATTTTGATGATAATGATTATAATCCAAAAAAACTGTTCACTTGTCAGTCGAAAATGTCTTAGTTTATTAATTGGCTTGAATGGGATGGGGTTAATTTGGGGGAACTACTTTAGGGAAAAAAGTATTAATTCTTTAATTTCTTTTATAGAGTAAAATTTGATAGTAGATGGAGGATACAAATTATATTCATGTAAAATACTTTAGGATAGATCTCTCGATCTTGAAGTAATAGAGAATACTGAATATAGAGAAATATACGAGGTGGCTGAGAAAAGTAATGAGATTGGTACCATTGCGGGAGATCTGGCAACGTTGTGTCTACCGGCCGACGCTAAACCTGTTTGTCCATCCCTTCCACTTCCTCAGTCCGAGTTACAACTCCGTACAGTTAACACATTAGTTTTGACAGCGACATTAGTAAAGTTGTGTTTTCATTGTGCGTCACAGAAATGGAGAATCGGACACGGTTCTCCGTGTCACACGGCCATTTCCATCCGTGAATTTTTGAACTCAAAACGCATTACTGTTGTTCCTCAACCCCCCTATTCACCTGATCTAAGTCCTTGTGACTTTTTCCTCTTCCCGAAATTGAAACATGTCCTAAAAGGACGTCATTTTGGAACTCTGGAGAACATTCAAAAGACTGTGACCGACCAGTTAAAAGCCATACCAATTGAAGACTTCCAGCGCTGCTACCAAGAGTGGGAACGACGACTCCGCCGATGTATAGCTGCCCAAGGGAACTACTTTGAAGGGGATAACATTGTTGTTTGAAAATAATGAAAACTTTGGTTAGTATGAAATCAGTCTCATTATTTTTCTAACACACCTCGTATTCAACTTAAATACATCAGAAACACGTTGAATACACACGGTATATCTGAGAACCTGAATCACAATAAACATATCTGGAATACCTCTAAAGCTAGATTCATTTTGAAATGTATTATGTTTATGCTTTTTCCAGGCCCAGATCAGTTAATGAATGAAATATACATAATAGTAATAATAAATAGAACTACTTTGAACTATCAGCACTCTTCATAAATAATATCCATGCTTCTCATTCGATGCTTACAGTTCAAAGTGAATCTTACTGTAGACTGACCTCAGGTCTTCAAATTATGCGGAATATCATTTGATAAACATCTGAGATACCAATTTTGACTCAACATATCTACCTGAAATATGCCATATTTTTATCTCTTTTATCACTTGTAAATGGCATAAATGTCCGAAACATGTAGTGATAAAATATTTCAAAAAAAAAAGGGTACTGAGATTTTTATTTTCTTTATACTACCTGAAATAGCTCAGGGTTTGAATTAGTTTGGTAGGTCTATCTCGTTGGATATCTTTCAAGAAAATGAATAAGTAGAAATATTCATCCAAGATACATATGAAATACAATCATCCTATTATACATATTATGAAGTACCTTCAACAAACCTCTCAGCTTTGAAGTAGTGCGGTAACTCTTTCGATAAATCTCTGAGAAACTGAATCAGATAAACACCTTGACACCATCGAACAGGATTCAGATTCAGATTCCTTTATTCATGTGTTTAACAATAGTTATTTGTAAATCTAGAGTGAAAAGTACGACTTTTTCTCCCTGTGGGAAAAAGTTTGAAGCCCGAGGCGAAACCGAGGGCAACAATTTTCCTGAGGGAGAAAAAGTATTTTTCGCTCGTGATGTACACAACATTTTTCCTCCATCTGCATTTTTTATAGAAACTGCAAATTAAATCATTCTAATAACTTGTATTGGTGACAATGTTTCCTAACAACATAACCTAAAATCTAAAACCTAAAAACCGGTCGTCTGATTGGCACTGCCGATTGCGCTATCTATCGGCCAAAGTTGTAACAATTATATCAGCTGGGCAGGCTACCAAAAATGGCTGACTCCAGATCACGCGGTTCAGATTTGAATTGCAGAATGCAGATCAAAAATATTTTTGTTGGCTGGTATTTTGAATAGAATAAAATATTTTAAAAATTGTATAAATTTTTATCGTCTACTAATATTAAGAATAATATCATACAAACATATATTTCATGAGTTGATCAAATTTCTGGTTGTGGTATTGAATTCAGTTGACTCAATGACAGACACCTCTATTACGCTTTCTCATCTGAGCTTAGACCTTCTAACCTATTACCATGTAAGTTTTTAAAATAGAGATGCTTCCCATGTTATTTAAATGGAGTCACTTTTACTCCCTAGGGAGTTTTTCTGTTTTTTACTACCGAGAGTGAAAAAGTGACACTTTAGTATTATGTTTCAGGGAGTAAAGTAAGTACTTTAGACAGTAGGTGGAGGAAAAACAAAATTCAACTTACGTTCTAGCGTTAAAAATAATTACCAGTAAGAGTCAAATAACATGATGAATCAGGACAGTGAGAAATGGAGAAGGAGGAATCATGTATGGACCTGCCCTAGGACGCTAGGGCAGAACACTGAAAATGATGATGACACCATCTAAACAAATTGCGAATGTATCAGACTAAAGATATTCACGTGGAATATACCTTAGGAGAGACCGTTCAGGTCTTGAAGTAGTGCGGGAACTCGTTGGAAATATCTCGCACGAGCGCCTGATCAGGTCGGCTGGCCTCAGCCTCCTCGCAGAAAATGTGGATGAAGCACTTGTGCAGGTCATCGCATCTATGCTGACTCTCGGCGTAGTCCGTGTTGCGCAGGACCAGTCGGCACAGCTGCAGGTATTGCGACCGTTTCTGCAATTCACAAACACAATTATTACTGAAACTGTTCTGAATATGTCATAAGTCACAGTGAATTTAATACCTATAGTGAGGTCCACGTTATAATGGCAGTGTACGATTGACAATACTGTTGCTGTCCTTTTCTATCATACAAAAAAAAAACAGATAGCGCTATCTATCTCTCGCTTTGCAATGCTGTCAGTTTGCCAGAATATTTTATTTTTACTTTTGACAGTGACTGTACAAAAGTAGACAAACAATTCTCAGCCGCAATTTTTTTCTTCATTCTATCAAAATACTTGAGTATACAAGTCGTATAATTGATTTAAAATGTATTCTTGAGACAATAAAATAATTTTTAGACATTACCGTATGAGAAGCACAAATTAAAATACCTGAAATGACATTTTAAAAGTTGATAACTAACCATCCTAGACTTAATCCATGCTTCAGTTAGGCTACACGTATAGGTTAGACCTACTCGTACTGGTATAAATAATATTGAAAGGTTATTTCAGAATTATTAAAATTAAAATTACCTTTTTTGGATAGGATTTCTATTTTTATATTATCTTTTAAAGAAATTGGAGTAGAATACCTACCAAATAACTTATTTTCTGTTGTTTTAAAATTCAGATTGTTGTATCACAGCTTTTTAAATTAGCCGCCATTTCAGATTTGTATAAAAATAAAAATCTGATCTTTGGTTATGAAAGCAAATTTTTGATTCAAATTATGAAAAAATATATTTTCTTGATCAATTTGACATTAAATTGGTTATTTTATCAAGGAAATGATAATTATTTTTGGATCAAATTTAATAGGATGAATTGAGTAATAGCTGTGTACACTCAGTGGCAAAATGGAGAGACTTGACAGCGTTTTTCTCCTATCTTTCTTCACTGCCATTATAACGTGGACCTCACTATAGTCCACATGTTGACCCGGCAAGCTGGTCTAGCCTATAGTGAGGTCCACATTATAATGGCAGTGAAGAAAGATAGCATCTCAACGTTGCCGATCCTCTGTCTTGTCAATGGCTTCTATAGATGGTAGCTGATACAGGTTTATTGTAATATGGATGTAATATTAACTGTTCATCCTTGTTTAGAATAATCAATTATATTTTATTAAGCAACAAATTATATTTTTCAATTATTTCATAATGAATTTTCATAATTATTAAGATAAAATATTTTGTTAATTGTACATTGTTAAAAGACATCTGGCAACAGAGCAAAGCGAGAAAGAGATAGCGCTATCGGTTTTGTCGAATGAAAGACAAGGATAGCAATACCATTGCTAATTAAACACTGCCATTATAACTTGGACCTGACTATAGTAAGCTAGGCTGCGTTGGTCTAGCCATCCACACCGCGTGCCCAATCAAGGCCAGCGGTAGCCAGCGACATTCTCAAATCAAATCTCAAATCAAATCAAATTTTATTTCACCACAACAAAAATAATACAACAAAAACATATCCATGATAGAAGTTGAATATTATTAACTAAAATGAACACAATAAAAACGATAGAAAACAATGAATAGAGTAACGCAATAATGATTAATAACAATTACGCCTCTAGGAACTCAATTACACAGAAAAAAGCGGAGCAGACGATGAATCAGGAAATAGCACGCATTGGTTGACTGACATATTTGGACTACATTTGGACTGTTGTATAAATTGGAATTGGAACCGTTTTGGGCGTAAACCTGTGATAATTTTCTTAAAGTTGTGTAATTCTGTATGAAATAGATAAATAAATGAATATTGTGAAATTGTGGATGGGAGGTTTGCCAGCGATGGCCTTCACGATAGCGTACCAGCTTGTTCAAAAATTGTAAGTTCCAACTTAGTTGTAATAAACGAAGGCCATTTGTGCCGTTCTATTGCACGCAAATTGCCTAAGCATATGTATTTATTTAGAAAAACACTATAAAAGTGCTCCTAAACAAACTATCAGTATACTATAAGTTTACTACACAGTATACAAATAGACACAATAGTCAACCGCACGAAAATAATCCGATGGAAATTGGAACGGCTGTGTACCCCTCATCCTCCTACACCCATAGACATTGCCAATTCGTGAGTTGTATTATTAAAATAATAATATTCGTTTCCATCTATAATCAGCTGTTGACAAGGTTGATCAACTCTTATTTGTCAACGATGCACTAATCTGTTTCAATTTCAATCGGACTGATTTCATGCAGTTCACTGTAGTATTGTTCAGTATTCAAGTACCTATGCACCAATGTATTGTTCAGAATTGAAGTACTATACTACACCTATACCTATACTACCTACACCTATACCTATACTACCTACATCTATACCTATACTACCTACACCTATCATCAAAGTATTGTTCGGTATTCAAGTACCTATGCACCAATCTTAACAAAGCTTTATGATGAGTGATGGCTTTTGAGTCACTTTGTATGCAACGTTTCCTTTCAAATAAGAAAATATGTTTGCTTAGATTGCTTACCTCATCGCCGGGCGACAGATCAGTGAGCTGCCTGACAATGATGTCGATGAGTACGTTGATGTCATTGGTGTAGAACAGGTTGGCCGCTTTGCGCGACACGAATATGTCTACTATCAACTTCAGCACTGAATTCGGGTACTTGACTTGCTGTGTGATTGCGCGAACTGGGTCATCTGCAATATGCCATTAAACACGCATTAGATTCGGATTTAAAAAAAATATATAATTATTATAAAGAACCACATAAATCATAATAATCTAATGGCTTTTATTGGTGAGGAATCCCTGACGGAAGTTCCACCTCGCCTGACTATATAATACAAGCTGTCAATGGGCGTCACGACTGTTATGCCTATAGTGGGGTCCACGTTATGATGGCAGAAACATTGAATTGAATTGAAAAAAAATTATTCACAAACATGTACAGTTACATTAGGAACAGCGTCAATATACAAACAAACATACACATAAAAAGTAGTAACAGTCTTAAACCTCCTAAGTAAATAACAAAAATCGATAATCAACAATCACAAACCCACAGTGCGATCTGCAAACTCCTGCAGGGAGTACAGACACAATGATATTAAAAACTCCTAAACGGCGTGATTACTCTGTTGTATATCCATACTTTTTCACTGTTAAAATTAAACTTGAATTTTAAAAAACTTTTGAATCAGTCTGATGATGACCAACAACAGGTCGAAACGATCGTCACTATACAAAAGTAAGTGCATTTTCACTTCAAAAGTTTTTTAAAATTCAAGTTTAAACTCCTAGAGTTTCATACTTGATTTTTTTATGTTCTCTATTGCCTGTAATTCTAAAGGCAGCATTGTGAAGTATTTATTTCCTTCCCATGTAGTGCATCTTTTTCTTGAAAAATTCTAACCTGTGTCTTTCCGTTATCCTCCCAAATCTAGTATAGTAGCCATGAGTCTCGTAGCCCGTCTCATAGTAGCCCGTGAACTGTGAGAATGCCAAGCTGCGAAAAAACCAGTTTTACAGAGTCCATTCAGTCTTTTTAGATTCTTAGTGCTTTTTTCTGTTGAATGAGAATTCTATCAAGATTTCTCTTGGTCGTGGCTCCGCAGATGCATAGACCATAGGCCAGATGGGAGTGTATTAGTGAGTGATAGAGCGTTTTCATAGTTAGAAGACTGCATTTATTCGACATTTGTCTTAAAGCATACAGCCCAGGGGAGATTTTTTTGACTACCTGCCAAACATGACTATTCCAGGATAAATTACTGTCGATTTCTGAACCCAGGAATCGTGTACCGTTTACTAATTCCAACATTTCATTATCAATAGACATTTAGGCAAATTTAATTTTTTCTCTGATTCGTCGAAAATGAAATTACGACTGACTCCCCCCCATTTAGAAGAAGGTTCCTTTCATTGAGAAATTTATTCATAAGAGAAAGGTCAGTTGCGGATATCTCTTCTACACTTTGCAATGTATCACATGAGAAGATGACATTAGCGTCATCTGCATAGAGACACAAAGTAGCTTGCTCTTGGAAAACTCTAGGCAACCCCTTGATGTAACAGATGAATAACAGCGGGCCCAATATTGTCCTCTGAGGCACACCATAATTCAAATGTCTAATGTTGGAGCGATATTGGTTTTTGTAGCGCAGCGTTTCAGTTTCATCTATATGTTCAATCTCTACGAATTGCTGTCTATCTTTCAAATAGGAGAAGTACCCTCCTTTCCGTTCACTCCCAAGGCGCTTAATGAGTCTATCAACATAATTATCGGTCGAAAACGCGGCTCATATCTAAGCAGCCGTGTAGGCTAAGCAGGTTTGCCAGTTTGTTATGACATACATGAAATGGATTAAATATGAAAGCTCTTTTGTATAAAATAAAAGCACGCATCTTTATTATTAACGAAATGATAAATTGGAAACAAGAATCGAATAATCAATTTTCTAGGATAGGCATGAGAACAACCACTTCGTTGCCCAGCTGACTTTTTCAACAGTGCTGCCACACTCTGGCAGCATAATGAATATGATTGAATATATGTAATGTAATGTCTCTGAAATAATGTAATATAATAATTGATAGTTGTAAATGATAGTAGTAATATGTTGTTAATCAAAGAATGTCTTTACGTACATGTTATTGGATTGAGCAAACAATAGAATATTCAGAAAAGAAAAACAGGCTATTGCCCAAAACTTCTTCTATTTCCTAATTTTGTCTCAAATCGAGTGAATTTACCTTCTCTGTTGAGCATGAAGAGCAGTTTCTCGGTGAAATTGGTGGCATAGGTTCGTTGCGCGAATGCCTCGACGACAATGTTGGGAGCCTGCGGCGGGAATTGCAGATTGTAGGAGACAAGCACTACGAAGAACTCCTCGGATATCTGCTCGTTGCGGTCTGGCGGGTCCTCGATCAGAGACAACAGGAAGTCCACGAATTCCTCGCCGAGTTGCTCTGCAAGTAAGTTAAAAGAATACACTTATGAGTGAGTAAAACAAAGAAACGAGATACGAATGCCCAAGTCAGTCCCTCTTGCAATGTACACTATAGTATCTCTTTTCTGTATAGGGCTACTTTTTATAGAAATAGAAAGAAAAATAAAAATCTCAGTTATTATTATTTAAATTATTCAAAAAGGGTACTGAGATTTTAATTTTTCTTTCTATTTCTACACTATAGTATTATTTTAGTGTTTCATTCTATTTTGTAGTGTTTCTTTTTTATTTTAAATTATATATATCTATTATGTAGTGTTTCATTTTTGTGTTATAAATTTAAAAAAAATATTTGCCATGGCTTCCTTGTATTGGTCCTCTTGAGTTCGTCGTTTGCTTGTAATTTTGTTACTTTATCTTATCGTTTATAAGAATTGAGATGTGACCTGGTTTCCATAATTTTATTTATTCTCTATTGACATGTTTGCTGTACCTAGTAGTTCCAACTCACTGCCGGCGCACAAGCTGTTCTTTGCCGGTAGTGCCATTTTGTAAGTTAGAATATTTATTTTATCAATCTGTATTATTTTATGGCAAATAAATGAATTTTAAAAAACTTTTGAATCAGTCTGATGATGACCAACAACAGGTCGAAACGATCGTCACTATACAAAAGTAAGTGCATTTTCACTTCAAAAGTTTTTTAAAATTCAAGTTTAAACTCCTAGAGTTTCATACTTGATTTTTTTATGTTCTCTATTGCCTGTAATTCTAAAGGCAGCATTGTGAAGTATTTATTTCCTTCCCATGTAGTGCATCTTTTTCTTGAAAAATTCTAACCTGTGTCTTTCCGTTATCCTCCCAAATCTAGTATAGTAGCCATGAGTCTCGTAGCCCGTCTCATAGTAGCCCGTGAACTGTGAGAATGCCAAGCTGCGAAAAAACCAGTTTTACAGAGTCCATTCAGTCTTTTTAGATTCTTAGTGCTTTTTTCTGTTGAATGAGAATTCTATCAAGATTTCTCTTGGTCGTGGCTCCGCAGATGCATAGACCATAGGCCAGATGGGAGTGTATTAGTGAGTGATAGAGCGTTTTCATAGTTAGAAGACTGCATTTATTCGACATTTGTCTTAAAGCATACAGCCCAGGGGAGATTTTTTTGACTACCTGCCAAACATGACTATTCCAGGATAAATTACTGTCGATTTCTGAACCCAGGAATCGTGTACCGTTTACTAATTCCAACATTTCATTATCAATAGACATTTAGGCAAATTTAATTTTTTCTCTGATTCGTCGAAAATGAAATTACGACTGACTCCCCCCCATTTAGAAGAAGGTTCCTTTCATTGAGAAATTTATTCATAAGAGAAAGGTCAGTTGCGGATATCTCTTCTACACTTTGCAATGTATCACATGAGAAGATGACATTAGCGTCATCTGCATAGAGACACAAAGTAGCTTGCTCTTGGAAAACTCTAGGCAACCCCTTGATGTAACAGATGAATAACAGCGGGCCCAATATTGTCCTCTGAGGCACACCATAATTCAAATGTCTAATGTTGGAGCGATATTGGTTTTTGTAGCGCAGCGTTTCAGTTTCATCTATATGTTCAATCTCTACGAATTGCTGTCTATCTTTCAAATAGGAGAAGTACCCTCCTTTCCGTTCACTCCCAAGGCGCTTAATGAGTCTATCAACATAATTATCGGTCGAAAACGCGGCTCATATCTAAGCAGCCGTGTAGGCTAAGCAGGTTTGCCAGTTTGTTATGACATACATGAAATGGATTAAATATGAAAGCTCTTTTGTATAAAATAAAAGCACGCATCTTTATTATTAACGAAATGATAAATTGGAAACAAGAATCGAATAATCAATTTTCTAGGATAGGCATGAGAACAACCACTTCGTTGCCCAGCTGACTTTTTCAACAGTGCTGCCACACTCTGGCAGCATAATGAATATGATTGAATATATGTAATGTAATGTCTCTGAAATAATGTAATATAATAATTGATAGTTGTAAATGATAGTAGTAATATGTTGTTAATCAAAGAATGTCTTTACGTACATGTTATTGGATTGAGCAAACAATAGAATATTCAGAAAAGAAAAACAGGCTATTGCCCAAAACTTCTTCTATTTCCTAATTTTGTCTCAAATCGAGTGAATTTACCTTCTCTGTTGAGCATGAAGAGCAGTTTCTCGGTGAAATGGTGGCATAGGTTCGTTGCGCGAATGCCTCGACGACAATGTTGGGAGCCTGCGGCGGGAATTGCAGATTGTAGGAGACAAGCACTACGAAGAACTCCTCGGATATCTGCTCGTTGCGGTCTGGCGGGTCCTCGATCAGAGACAACAGGAAGTCCACGAATTCCTCGCCGAGTTGCTCTGCAAGTAAGTTAAAAGAATACACTTATGAGTGAGTAAAACAAAGAAACGAGATACGAATGCCCAAGTCAGTCCCTCTTGCAATGTACACTATAGTATCTCTTTTCTGTATAGGGCTACTTTTTATAGAAATAGAAAGAAAAATAAAAATCTCAGTTATTATTATTTAAATTATTCAAAAAGGGTACTGAGATTTTAATTTTTCTTTCTATTTCTACACTATAGTATTATTTTAGTGTTTCATTCTATTTTGTAGTGTTTCTTTTTTATTTTAAATTATATATATCTATTATGTAGTGTTTCATTTTTGTGTTATAAATTTAAAAAAAATATTTGCCATGGCTTCCTTGTATTGGTCCTCTTGAGTTCGTCGTTTGCTTGTAATTTTGTTACTTTATCTTATCGTTTATAAGAATTGAGATGTGACCTGGTTTCCATAATTTTATTTATTCTCTATTGACATGTTTGCTGTACCTAGTAGTTCCAACTCACTGCCGGCGCACAAGCTGTTCTTTGCCGGTAGTGCCATTTTGTAAGTTAGAATATTTATTTTATCAATCTGTATTATTTTATGGCAAATAAATGAATTTGAATTTTGGTTGGTATTATATATTTTTAGACTGAAACTGTACAATAAGTTACCTCGAAATTTAATAGATGAGACTGCAGATCAATTTAAGATGGAACTTTTCAACTGGTTAGTGTAAACACTAATGTGCTCCATACAAGAGTTCCTAGATTCCTAGATAATGCAATTATTATTCACTTGTAATATTGTTTTAAGCATATCATCTCGACTGTAAATATTAGTTCTGTATATAATGGTTTGTATATTAGTTCTGTATAAGTTTTAAATATTGGACTATAGTACTAGTTCTGACTTTATGTAATGCCAATATTGTTTGATGACAATTTTTTTCTATTTATAGTTGAAATGTTCGTGATGCATGTCTCACTCAATAATTTAGGAGAAATTAATATATAACTATTGTTTAACGAAAATCCTAAATAAATGCTATACATCACCCCGAAGACTTCTGCTACTGCAGACATTGACAACAGGGTTAACAGCTGCAGTAGCAGAAGTCTTCGGGGTGATGTACAGCATTTACTTAGGATTTTCGTTAAATAATAGTTATATATTAATTAGCATTTGAATAAATGCATTCTCTATTTAATTCCATCTGAAATTAATATATTTACACATTCATGCATTACAACATGAACATTATTCGCATTTATGATTTATTCAAACTATACTAATGATGATGATGTTCATTATTGTTAAAGTAGTAGGCCCATAACTCACCTAGATGGGGTATAGGCATGGGCTCGCCCATAGATAATATCACAGTCAGCAGTTTGGCAGAGTTGATCAGTTTCGGGACGTCTTTCACGTTGCTCTGCATGTCTCTGCAAGTCAATACAATCAATCAATCAATTTACAAAATACAATAAAATAGAGATGAATTATACAATAAAGGAAAGTAGTTTGGTAATAAAAATTGAAATCTGTTCTAGAATAAATTGTGTTGAGGCTATCACTCTCAAATACAGTAGGGAGTAGAAAGTACTCAGTATAATCACAGAGAAAAGATAGCATAAGAAGATATCCCATTGTATAGGGCGTTTATGTTTCAAATTTAACTGTTAACTCAGCCGATAGTCCAAGTAGTTCTTTTTCGAGAAGCTCTGTGACGCTGGTAGCCGTTCTCATATTGTGCCGTTCTTACACTCCCACCCTCACCAACAAAACAGTAATAATAGGCAGTAGTCAACAGTAATCGGATTGAGTTAACAAAACATCAGCTTGAAATTTGGAAAATAAACGACTTATACCATGGAATATAATAAATCACTAGAATATTTTCTAATAATATCACCAATTTATTGAATAGTTACATACATGTTTCAACACCAATAATGCCATCTTCAGTTTGAAAATTCAAACCTTGAAAATTCCAATTGGAAATAGGTGAATATAACGTTTCAATAAATTCGTGATATTATTAGACAATATTCATTCATTTATTCATCATTTACAATAAATAAATTTGTGATATTATTAGACAATATTCATTCATTTATTCATCATTTACTATTAATAAATTCGTGATATTATTAGACAATTTTCATTCATTTATTCATAATTTACAATCAACTTAAGGACAAAGAAACATACTACATTATGTTTCATTATGAAAACACTATTGTATGAATGTGACCTGTGTGATGACGAAATCATGGTCGTGTACCAAATAAAACTGTGTAGAATTTGACAACATATTTGTGTTTTTATTGAATTGTTTCATTATGGAGAAATATAACTATATCTCAGCAAAGATGTATCAGAGACCATGGGATATCTTCTTATGCTATGTTTTATCTATTATATAATACAGTAGTCAATTTTTCAATTATTCAGCATTATTTGCGAATGGAAGATAATGTATTTATGAAATTCAAGTGAATGAAAACACTAGGAGTTCTTAGCATGTATCTTATACAGCCATGTGTGTGTGAGAATGGTAGTAAATGAATGAATGAATTAAATTAATACCTGGCCAACTCGACAGGCAGCACCGAATTGAGAAACAGGTGCACAAAGGTGCGATGAAGGGCGCACACGGCCAGAAACGCGTCCAATAGCAGACTACGTATGCTCCATCGCACCTCCATCTGGTAGTAGTCCAGCAGCGTCTCCAGCTGCCAGCATTTGTCGCGCGACAAAACGCGTCGCGATATCGCCGGGTCTGCGTTTTTCTGACAATAAAAACAACAATATTAATACCATATTTTAATACTATTTATTACTATTTTTGAATACTTATAATACATAATGCTGAACATTTGGTGTGTCCTGACACTATTTTGAGAATCCTTATTCGCCGCTGAATATACCAACATCTAATACTTATATTGTGATTAACGTCAAACGCCTCTATATCGCTGTATCTGTTTTTACAGTAAAGCTGGTCACTAAAATTAGGGTGCACACATTGGATGCGTGTATGCGCAAGTGCACATCTGGAAAGAGCCATCGAAATACGTTGTAACTTGCATGTAGCTGCTCACACTGAACGCAACCAGCAAGGGCAAGCGTTCAGTGTGAGTGTTCCTATTGCACTTTCCAGATTTTTTTTTTCATTTGCACGCTTGGTCATGCATGCCACGAGTGAACTTGCACATATACGCATCCACTGTGATCATGACCTTACGTTTCACATGAGCTATGAACATTCATCATTCGAGCATTCTTCGAGTACATCTGACATGAAAGAGCACACTAACGCTACGATGTTTTCATCAGTCGAAACGACTTGAACATTGTACAGTTCACAATTAGAAAATGACAACATCATACCAATAACAACAACTAAACCACTGGCAAATTACGAATGATAATGATACAAAAAAGATTACCTCAAATATAGCAGCGAAGAAATAAACAACAAAGAGTTGTAAACACAAAACTTAACCTCAAACTCGTTTAGTGGTTTTTCGTCTGTAGACCTACGTCGAGGCCACAGATTTTCGAGGCCACTGACGTATCGCTCATGAGAAACGTAACGATTAGTGGCCAGCACAAGAATTATTTTTATCTTATACTAGCAGGTAACCCGTTTTCCGCAAGGCTCTAATTAAAAACTTGACAAACTAAACCTACTGCGATCTTGTTAAATTTGAAATAGGCCTCGGTAAATTGAGAATATATATGCGAAATTTCAAGTTAATCAGTCCAGAAGTTTAGACATGATGATGCGTCATACGAGTATTTCCTATACCGTACATGTATAAACCAGTTCTTTACTTTATTATAATATAGATTATTTTATTTACCTATTTATTTAATTATTTAGAATTAAAAAATATCTCATCAATTACTACTAAATATTGTGACAAGAGTTTAAAATCGAACATTTTCCAACTATTTAATTGGTGAACACCTCCAGAAAGGCTGCTAAATACTTGAAAAGCAATATTTTTTTCCTACAGTTACGTTGAAAAGTGGCCATTGCTGCACTGATTACAGAACGCAAAGAATCACTTTTCCGCTCTAGTGCGGGAAAAGTTTTTTCTGCACTCCAGATTTTCAACATGACAACGCAAAATAGTTAGTAGGTTATATGGAGCAACAGTGCAGCAAAATCAAAATGAAGTTGGTAGCAGTGACTGGGCTGCTATAGTGAGCAGAGGTGCAACGAAGCACAACGAGCACCTTATTAAGTATATATTATAACCAACGACAACATTTTTATTCAATTTGACAATAAATTAAGGTTTTTATCAATAATAAAATTACACAGGAAAACATTTGATGGATTTCAGGAAATTTTACCCATAATTACCCAATTTTCATAGTCAATGGTAACTGTAGGAAAAACTTAATGTGAAATACGTGCGCAAAGTTCCTCTGCTGCACTCAACAAACCATTCTGCCCTCGCCTACGGCTCGGGCGTAAACGTTTCTTTCGTTGCAGCAAACTGTCACTTTGCGCACTAGTTGCACAAATAACTATTTGCCTTTACTTCGGTATCGAAGGACACAGTAAGAATGAGAATCAGTGTGCTAGCTACTACTGGTCTAGGAATATAATACTCACAATAATACTGGTGAACTCCTGCAGATATTCCATAATGGCGTCCTCATCTTCGTACAATTCCCAGCTACGCTGTTGAGCATCCTCCTTACAGGCTACCAACTCACCTGAATAAATAAATGAATAAATAAGTTATTATAGAAACAATACAACTGACATGCTAATATTTTACATTATTTTTATAGTGGTTCTACTACTGAAGTTAATACCACGTCAGTTTCAGTTTATAACCGATTTCCCCACACACAGACTTGTCTATGTAGGAAAAATTCACAAGTGTTTTATATTATTTATACATGTATTTTGTGAATAAAACTCAATTTGAGTTTGAATTTAATCAATTTCACACTTACCGATTTTCGGCCGACATTCATTGGCACCACACGCAGAACGTCCTCCAATTGGCTAATTCTCAGCCAATCGGAGTACATTCTAGGTGTCGTGTGACAATAGGTAATAGTGAAAACGGCCCTGATCACATCTAGGGCCGGTTTCCGAGCTCGGAATTTAGCTAAGTTATAGACTTTAAACAGCTGGAGTCAGAATATTAGATTTCCGAAACGGGGCGTAGTCGTAGTTTTCATGATAATCTCCATTTTCTCATTTCTATAATTGGAAACGTTTTTCCTTAACGGAATTAAATATTCCTAAATTTTTCAAACTTTACACAATTTTCTCTTTATTTTATTTTGTGTTCAATTTTCTAGTTTTTCGAAATTTAATTTAAACGTTGACTGCGACTACGCCCCGTTTCGGAAAGCCAATATTCTGACTCCAGCTGTTCAAAGTCTAGAACTTAGCTAAATCCCGAGCTCGGAAACCAACCCTTAATTGTGTTTCGAATCATATTATTTTCATCTTATAGCTCAAATTCAAAGAATAAGGGTAGGCACACACCAGTTAGTCAAGACAAGACAAGACATGTTTAGTCACAATACTTCACATAGTTGCTTATGAAGACATTTCTAATTGCAATGACTAATCGGTGTGTGTTGCTCCATAAGCAACCATGTGAATTATTGTGACTAAACGTGTCTTGTCTTGTCTTGACTAACTGGTGTGTGCCTACCCTTATGCTTAGTAACTCTAATATTAGAGTTTTCGATATTCATATTTTATACAAAACAACTACAAATTAATGCATATTTGCAAAGCAATGTAAATATGAATGATAATAGAGATAGATATCCTAATGTTTCAGATAACTAAATTCAATATAAATTCTTTAATTATTAGCACATATTAATATTCTATCTTGGGTAATGTATGATCATACATCATAATAACAGCTTCGAGCTTAGATATTTGATTTGACAACATAGCATCCCATTCAACAAAATTACTGACAGTTGGAAGTGAATGTGCTCACCTAACACAACGGCCAGTCGTTCAGCGTCGTGGCTCTGGTCGAGCAGTTGGACGGGTGGCCCTTCGCACTCGGCTCCACCCCGCAGTTGACCCAACAGGGTCTCGAGGGGTGGCGTCGCGGTCGGAGGAAGCAGTTGCAGTAGATTGGAGACAACCACGCCCACTGCTACGCGAGACATTTCGTAGCTCAGCTCCGTGTGGAAACGA